>NW_007247233.1:836714-840012 GCF_000164805.1 Carlito syrichta | reverse complement strand
GGGGGGAGGGTGGGGGTGGAGGGTAGAAGTCAGTGTGTGGGGAGACTTGTGTGTGTGTCTGTGCATGTACATGTGTGTGCATATGTGTGTGTGGATATGTGCATTGTGTGGGTGTGTGTGCAAATACTTCTGAATGTGGGTGTGTGTTTATATGTATGTGTGTGCATCAGAGTGTGTGTGTGAACATGTGTATGTATGTGTGGATGTGTGTGCACACACATAAGTGAATTTATGTATGTGTGTGCATGGTGTATGGATATAAGTGTGTGTATATCTGTGTATGCATGCATGTGTGTATAGATGTGTAAGTGCATACATGTGTAAGCATGTATGTGTCTGTGGGTGTGTGTGGATGTATGTACATGTGTGCATGTTTGGGTGTGAGTATGTATACCTGTGTGTGCATGTGTGTGTGTGTATGTGTGTATGGGTATGAATGTGTGTGTATGTCTGTGTGTGCATGTGTGCATGTCTGGGTGTGAGTATGCATGCATACGTGTGTGTGCATATGTGTGCATGTGTGCACATGTGTGTATGGATGTGTGTGCATATGTGTGTATGAGTATGGATGTGTGTGTGTGCATGTGTGTGTATGGATGTGTGTGCATATGAGTGTGTGTGAGTATGTGTGTATGGGTGTGTGTGAGTATGTGGGTGCATGTGTGTGTATGGGTGTGTGTGTGCGTGTGTGTGCATGTATGTCTGAGTGTGTGTGGATGTGTGTACATGTGTGCATGTCTGGGTGTGAGTATGTGTGCATCCGTGTGTGTGCATGTGTATATGGGTATGGATGTGTGTGTGTGTCTGTGTGTATGGATGTGTATGCATTTGTGCATGTCTGGGTGTGGGTATGCATGTATACGTGTGTGTGCTTGTGTGTGCATGTGTGTACATGTGTGTATGTGTGCACATGTATGTATGGATGTGTGTATTTATGAGTGTGTGTGAGTATGTGTGTGTATGGGTGTATGTGCATATGTGTGTATGTGTGTATGGGTATGGATGTGTGTGGATGTGTGTGTGCATGTGTGTGTATGTGTGTATGGATGTGTGTTCATGTGTGTGTATGTGTGTATGGTTGTGTGCGTGTGTGTACGTGTGTATATGTGTGTATGGATGTGTGTGTGCATGTGTATGCATGTGTATCTATGTGTATGGGTATGAATGTGTGTATGGATGTGTGTGCATGTACGTGTATGTGTGTATATGAGCGCATTTCTGTGTGTTTGCATATGTACATAAGAATGTGTGTACTTGTGTGTATGAGTGTGTGTGCATATGTGTGTATGTGTGGATGCATGCATGTGTGTTTGTGTGCGTGCAGGTGAGTGCATGTGTGCATATGTGTATGAGTGTGTGTGCATGTGTATGTATGCATGTCTCTGTGTGTGCTTGTGTATCTGTGTGTCTGGATGTGTGTGCATATGTGTGTGTGTGTGTGTGTGTGTGTGTGTGTGTGTGTGTGTGGGTGTGGGTATGGATGTGTGTGTGCAGGTATGCATAGGAAAACCTCCTGGAGAAACTCTTACACAAAGTGTGGAAGGATGAGAGATATTGGCTCCACGAAAATGGTGTTTTTTAAATGTGCTACATTTGGGTAATTTAAAATAAAAACTGGTGAAGCGCTTCTGTTAGGGAATTGTGTGGAAAGAGGCAGAGGAGCCCCGTGGAGACCCTTGTGTGGTCCTCTAAGGGACTTGAACTTGATCATTAAAAGTGTGAGAAATCATTGAAGTCATAGACTAGGGAGGGGCTTGACAGATGTGGATCTGAAGGTGGTGGGTCACACTGGGCAGAAGTGATGCTGAAGTCCTGGAGAGCCCGGCAGAGGCCTGCACTAATCAGGTAGAAGAGATGGAGCCAGGGAAGGAGGGGAGAGTGTGCTTGTAGAGCGTGAGAAGGGCAGGTGGAAAGGCTGGATGAACGGCTGGACTTGGGGTGCGTGACAGAAATCAGGTGACTTGGAGAACCACCGCTGTGGAGACGCCCATGTCGCTTACCAAGACTCAGAGTGAAAGGAAAGGAGCCCACTGGGGTGAAAAATGGTGAATTGGGGGTTTTGCATTACTTGGAGAAATTTCTGGCTCGTAGTAAACATTTACATATCTGTGGAGTGAGCACACTTTTCACCGGTGCCTGGGAGGGCATCCCCGAGGTTGTGTGGTGGGCTCTGGAGCTCACAGAGGCGTTCTGGAGGGGATGCCAGCCTGGAGAGAGGACGTGGGTGGGAATGAGGGACTGGGGGAGGGGCGCGGACCAAAGGCAAGTGGGATGACAGCAGCACAGGGGCCCAGGCATGTACTAAGAAAGGGTGCTCGGGAGGGGACAGGGGCCTGAGGCTGGGGAGTCACAAAGGAGATTGAGACGTGCCAAGGAGAAGGGGGTTGTGCTTGGAAGGAGGTAAGGAGCCTATGGGCTAGAGGAGGCCTGAGGGGTCCCTTCTTGCGGCAAAGTACTGTGTGAGAAGCCCCATGGCCAACAAACAGGGCCCCTGGGAGCAGTGCCGTGGCCCTGGAAGTCGGGCAAGGGGTGCTGGTGACCCCAGAAAAAGCGTGTCTGGGGCCCAGGGCAGAGGCGTGAGCTGGGACGAGCCTTCCTGGTGGCCCGTGGGGGGCGATGGCTCCCCTCTCTCTGCACAGACACAATGACTTCAATAAAATTAGACCCCAACCTCAACCTTGGGATTTCCTCTTCCCTCACCGGGACTCGTCTTTAAAGACCAGTGTTGAGTACCATCATGCACAGCCTCATGTCCTCTTGGTGGAAGCTTTGCTGTGGTTGTTTCCTCACTTTCTTTTAGGGCCTCTTGGAAAGTGTGGCTCCTGGGACGAAGACTGTGCCCATTCAGGGGGGCTCTGTGCTGCTTGTGCCCAGCCTCCTTTTCCCAGTGCCTTCTGTGTCCCGCAGCCAGGGTGTCTGAGCTGCCCTCTGGGGAACTGACCGACAAACCACACGCTGATACTGTCAATCTTGTATCTGCTAATAGTCATGTGAAATTGGCCACTCAGCGAACTGAGACAGGCTCTCAGTGCAGGAGATGTGCCCAGAGAGGACAGGTGAAGTCACACGTCTCTAGCAAGGGTGAGGGAGTCTCAGGGTACAGTGAGGATCCCCTGGTGTTTGCGAAGAATTAGCTACATTTTTGCACATCTGGTGTAACGGCATGTCTTAAAATATGATGTCTGGGATCATTCTAAGAAACTTAAAAAAAATTTTTTTTAATTGAAGTCTCACTCTGTCACCCAGACTGGAGTGCGGTGGCCGCTCCCGGCCACCGCAGCCTCGACCTGCCGGGCTC
>NW_007247233.1:828102-836675 GCF_000164805.1 Carlito syrichta | reverse complement strand
ACTCACCTCAGCCTCCCAAAGGCACGGGATTACAGGCTGAGCCACCGAGCCCGGTGAAACTTAAAATTTTGAAACAGCACAAACATCTCTTGACCAGTGACTGTGTGAAATTTTGCTTCGATAAATTGCTTTAGTGAATATGTAATAAACACTCAGATACTTAACGCTCGCTAGCCCCCAAGGAGAGTGATGGGGATTCATTAAGACAGGGACATACCTAACTTTATACAGTGGCTCACAAACTGTGATGTCCTGATAACACAGAGATCTCAGTCTCTAGATGAGGGTTTCTCCAGCGCTGCACTGTTCACATCTTGGGTGGATTATTCTTTCTTGTGGAAGGTGTCCTGTGTGTTATAGCAGGTGTCCCCAACCCCTGTGCCGTGGACCGGTACCATCCGTGACCTGTTAGAAACCCCACAGCAGGAGGTGAGCGGCGAGTGAGTGGAGCTCCACCTCCTATCAGATCAGCAGGGGCATTAGATTCTCATGGGAGTGTGAGCCCTATGGTGAACCGCGCATGCAAGGGAACTAGGTTAGCACTCCTTATGAGAATCTAATGTCTGATATCCCCCCTCCCCCTGCCCCCCGACTGTGGAAAAATTGTCTTCCACAAAACCAGTCCCTGACACCAAAAAGATTGGGGACGTGTGGAGCAGTGTCCCCCGTTTCTACACGTGAGATGCCAGTAGCAGCTTCCCTTCCCCCAATTCTGACAATCAAATGTGTCTCCAGACATGGGCATGTGTCCCCTGGGAGGCAAAATAGTCCCTGGTTAAGTTGAAATGTTGACACACATAAGATGATATTTGAATCTGCAAAAAACATGCAAGATGAATGCTACTGTTCAGTTCATGGATTTAGAGCTGCAAATTAATTATGTGCCAAGAACTCTGTGTGTACAGTGTGGAGTATAGTGGGTCGGGGCCAAGGCTTCATGAAGTTCCCCTCTCCTGGCAGACCCAGAGAAGCAAGGATCAAGTTCCCTTGAGGGTGACGGGGACCCTGGAGGAGGACTTTAGCCCCACCTGATGGACAGAGGAGACACCTCAGAAGGGATGTCTGAGGCGAGGCCGAGGAGATAGACAAGGGTCAGCAGGTTGAAAGAAAGGAGTTGGTGGACAGTCTGTTACAGGCAGGATGAGCAGAGGGTACAGAAGCTCAGGGGACATGCATTGAAGTGTCTGATTGGGCCAGCCCAGTTGCTCTGACCCCCTGTCCAGCACTCTGGTGCGTAGACAAGTTTCCCACGAGACTGGTAATTCAGAAACCAAGGCTGTGGCTCTGATGCTAGCCCATGATTTATTTATCTTATTGGCAGCCGGGTTACCCATTGTCGTTTTTTATATTGAAAGGTAAATACTTGTTGGAGCCATGATGTGTCTTGTTACATTTTAAAGTCTTGACCAAACACAAAGTTCAGCACTGGCTCTAAAGGATGCATAAGTAGTTGTGTGCGTTTCCTAGGGCTGCCGTAACAAAGTACCACACTCGGGCAGCCTAAAACAATAGAAATATATCCTCCCACCATTCTGGAGACTCAAAGTCTGCATTAAGGTGTGTACAGGGCGTCACTCAGTCTGGAGGATCTGGGGGTGAGTCTATGACCTGCCTCTCTCCAGCTTCTGGAGTTCCTTGGTTTGGAGACGGCACCAATCCACTCTGATCTCTGCTTGCTTCCCGTGCCTTTCTTCTGCATGTGTCTCTTGTAAGGGCACCAGTCATACTGGATTTAGAGCCCACCTTGATCCAATTGTGATCTCATTTTAACTTTATTTCATTTGCAAAGATCCTGTTTCCAGATAAGGTCACTGAGTGGCTGATTTCACAAGACAATTAGCAGATGCAATATTGACAGTATCAGTGTGTGGTTTGTCAATCAGTTCCCCAGAGGGCAGCTTAGACACCCCGGCTGCAGGACACAGAAGGCGCTGAGAGAAGGAGGCTGGGCACAAGCAGTACGGAGCCCCCCTGAATGGGCACAGTCATCTTTTTAGGGATATAATTAAGCCATAGCACTAGTGATGTTACTACTACACGGAAATGACAAATACCTAAGCTTTAACTTCTCTCTCTCTTTTTAAAAGAGTTTTAGACTTTTATTTAAAACAGTTCCAAGCTAAAATGCATTTTCAGGGTACCTTCCCTGAGAAGACTGGGTGGTTTAGCTAAAGCAGTTGCTCCCGGAAAATGATGACGGGACTGGAGTCTTAAACTTTCTGAAAAGTCACCAGACTGTCCTGCCCGTAGGTCGCGGAAAGAAGAACAATCACAAGAATAACCGGAAGCAGTGAGGTCATGGGCTGCAAGAGCAGGCACAATAAAGGGGGCCGTCATCGACTCGGAGCTGAGGGTTTTACCCAGCGCTCCTGAAGGACGTGCCATTGTGGATATAACATCTGTTCCCTACTAAGGAATTCCTTTTTAAAAAAAAAGTACATGTAGAAAACCTAAAAATAATATTTAGGCCTCAGTCGCCCAAGGTGATGTGCTAATGACTGGCTTGAAAAGAGGAAAAGGGAGGAGAGAAGAAGAGGGAGAAGAAGCTGACGGTAACAGGGTAGTTCTTATCCTGCACTTTGTGCCTGAGGTGCAAAGTGCGTCATGTCGAAACATGTACAGTGGCTACACAGGCGCCCTGTGCTTTCATTCCTCTATCCATTCAGTAAACATTTGCTTTGATTTAAGTGAATACTCAACAAACATTCAAGTACTTTCTCTTGCTAGACTCCAGGAAGAGCAATGGTAATGAATAAGCCATGGTCACACTAACCTTGATTCAGCAGCTCCCAAGCTATTGTTTCCTTATAAGACGGAGACTTCAACTCTTCAAGGGAGGGTTTCTGCAGTGTGGCACTATTGCTGTTTTGGGTGGGTCATTCTTTGTTGCGGGTGGGGTGTCCTTTGGAGGAACAAATCGTTTGGGGACCAGGCAACAGTAACAGGCACTATGTGTGTGGTTTGCAAAAGAGACACAGTTCTTGCCCTCATAGAGTCTACAGTCTAATAAGAGCATTAATTCCCTGATCACACACGCATACACCTAAGTGTCTAACTATTTTCATCTAAGTAACTCTTGTGGTCTTGAGAGCCCCTACTGGGGCCTGACCTGTTCTGGGGACTCAGGGAAAGCATCCCTGCAGAAGTGACATTGGGGGACAGAGCTGGAGGAAGATGTGATACTGATCTTAATGAACAAAAGGAAGGGGGTCATGATTCAGATGGGAGCAACAAGATGGACGGTGGCTCAGGACATTTACGGAATAAAAAGTTCTCTAGATGATCATGGATTTGTCAATTTTTTCCTTTTGGTTCTATCATTTTTTGATTGACATATTTTGAATCTACATTACTTGGTGCATGCAAGTTTAGAATTATTGTATCTTACTGGTTAATTAAAATGTTCAATATGTGGTGTTTTCAATATCTGTAAGTGCTTTTATATAACATGAATATTACCTCATCAGCTCTCTTTTTATTATTATCTGCATGGTAAATCTATTTCCATTATTTCATTTGAAACTTTCCACATCTCTTGTTTAGATTTTTTTCTATAGCTAAATTTATTTTAAATCAATTTGGCGCTCTTTGCCTTTTAACTAGAACATTTAGCCCATTAATTTTGACTTTAATTTTTTATGTGTTTTGGTTTATTTTATTTTCTATGTTGTGTAAGTCTAGAATTTGATTTTGTCTTATAAACTGCTAATTAGTGTAGTTCTTTTATGGATACTGGAAGGAGACATGAGCCTCCAGGATCAGAGACAAGGGACTTGTTTACTTAAGAAACAGAAAGTGACATGAGTACCATATGTTTCCTTTGCCCCTCAAGTCCTAATGTGGCCTGGATAAATACTATGTTCACAGTGAAACTGCATCTCTGTTGAAGACCCCGGGCTTGGGGGCACTTGGTGTTTTTCAGCAAGTAGTTAGCAAGTCTGCAAAAGTCTTTTGGAATAATAATGGAGGGAAACATTACCTTATTTCTCAAAGTTGCTTATTACAAACATGACCTAAGAAATGGCCTGGGTTAATAGTGGTCAGTGCCTAATGTTCTTCACAGATCCAGCAAAAATGTGCATTCAGAGCCTGACTGGCAGCCATTCCCAATAGTTTGTAGTTTCTATGCTTCCTACTTTTTCTGAGCTTCTCTTTTTCTGCTTTCTTGCGTTCTTTGGGAATTTTTTTCTTGTTCTATATTTTCACCTCGATTACTTTGGCAATTACACATTAGATTTCAATTTTTTTATTGGTTGCTTTAGAAATTTTAGCACATATATTTAACTTAGTTTAAAAGTAATCAGCATCTTTATCTTCAGAAAAATGCAAAGACAGTAGAAGGCTTTAACTCTGTTCACTCTCCTTCAATATGTGTTATTATTGTTTTTTGAGTCAGAGTCTCACTCTGTCACCCAGGCTGGAGTGCAATGATAAGAACACAGCTCACTGCAGCCTCAACCTCCTGGGCTCAAGTGATCCTTCTGCCTCAGCCTCCCAAGTAGCTGGGACTAAAAGCACATGCCAAAATGCCTGGCTAATATTTTGAATTTTTTGTAGGGATGAGGTCTGTCCATTTTGCCTAGGCTGGTCTCAAACTCTTGGGTTCAAGCAATCCTCCTGCCTCAGCCTCCCAAAGTGCTGGGATTATAGGCATGAGTCACTGCATCCAGTCAGTATATGTTATTTTTTAAATCAAGATTTCAATTTGAACTTGATTTAAGCCCACAAATTATGTAGCACACAAATTATTTATTATCTTCTCTTTCTTTCTTTCTTTTTTCTTTTTTCTTTTTTTTTTTTCAGTTGGAATCTCATTCTGTCACCCAGGTAGGAGTGCTGTGGCATGATCACAGCCACCACAGCCTCGAACTGCTGGGCTCAGGTGATCCTTCTACCTCAGCTTTCCATCTAGCTGGAACTACAGGCACATCCACCATACCCCACTGTTTTTTAAAAATTTATTGTAGAGATGAGGTCTTGCCAAGTTTCCCAGACTGGTCTTAAAGCCCTGGGCTCAGGCAATCCTCTTGCCTCAGGATTACAGGTGTGAACCACCACAACTAGGATTACAGGTGTGAACCACCACAACTGACCCACAGGTTATTTATTTTTATGCAGCCCATATGTGTTCAATATTCTCTCTTAGCATGCTGTATTTATTGTATTTATTGTTCTACTCTCTTTTGGCTTTTAAAATTACTGTTGAGATGGTAGCCAATACTGATTAACATTTATTTGTACAAAGTTTGTCTTTTCTTTGGGTTGCTCTGGAAAGATTTTTGGTTTTGGTATTCTGCAGGTTTAATATGATATGTTTAGGGATTGATTTCTTTCCATTTAATCCTCCTTGGGATTTGGGGGTCTTTATAAAGATCAGTATATGTTATCAACTCTGAAAAATTCTCAACTACTGCCTAGCCTCTTTGAATAGTGTTTCCCTATTTTTCTTTTCTTCTCTCTCATGCTAGCATTCTGAAGCAGGTTGGATTTTTCTATCTTCCTCATCTCTTAACCAGAATTTTGTATTTCCTGTCTTTTTGTCTTTCTCTCAATCATCATCAGATCTAACTTCCATACTAACTCTTTCTTGAACTTTGTCTAAATTGCTGTTAATCTACCTATTGAGCTTTTAACTTAAATTATTATGGTTTCAATGTTAAAGCTGTGTTTCTTGTTACAGATCTGCTAGGTCATTTTATAATCTCTAGTTGCCTTGAAATGCTTCAATCCTCCTTGTTTATCAAATGCATTAAACAAACATAGTTTATATTATTTATAAAAAATTTTAAACCTCTGCAGTCTCTTTAGCTCTGTTTCTAGAATGCGTTTTACTAGCGATTCTTGCTTATAGCTCATTTTCGTGAGTATTTAGCAATTTATGATTGTGAGCTCATGTCCCTTAGAATTTTCTCTGTCTAAGCTTTGAGACACATTTAAAGTATCTTCTTCCATAGAGTGCTTGTGTTTGCTTCTGCCTGGTCCTTGGTGTGCTACCAATCCAGAGCCTTTAAAAACTAGATGTTTAAGCTGGTCTCGGTGGCTCAGCCTGTAATCCCGCACCTTTGGGAGGCTGAGGTGAGTGGATTGCCTGAGCCCGCGGGTTCGAGACCTGCCTGGGCAACTTGGTGAGACCTCATCTCTACAATAAATTTAAAAAAAAATTAGCTGGGCATGGTAGCGCGCGCCTGTAGCTCCAGCTGCTTGGAAGGCTGAGGCAGAAGGATCTCCGGAGCCCAGCAGGTCGAGGCTGCGGTGGCCGGGAGCGGCCGCTGCACTCCAGTCTGGGCGACAGAGGGAGACTCCAACTCAAAAAAAAAAAACCAAAAACTAGATGTTTAGATTGGAGTTTTCCAGGCCATACTAGTAGTGTGAGTTTGGGCCTCGAATTGGTTAAGGATGAGCTGTGGAAGTCTGAGAGGAGAATAATTTTTCCCTGCTGCCTTCAGCACTCCCACACGAGTGGGCAAGTCTTCAGAGTGAGAATCTTCCTAGTTTACTCACTATAGTGACTCTGATCTGACGTCTCAGATGCTCGGCCCCTGGCATCGTCTTCAGCTTCCCACAGAAGGATGACCTAGCAAACCCCTCATCCAGAGGACAAGGTCTAACGCAAGGCTCCACACAGAGACTGCTCGTCGTGTTGCTCCTCTCAGGGAACATCTTCTTGTGTTCATTGATCTCTTGCTCTTACTTTTCCCTGCTTGCTATTGGGCCAGCCATGCTTCAGCAGAAGGAAATTCTCCCCCCGTCGTGTCCAGCACTTCTGCATGTCCCAGCAATGCTGTGTCTACATACGTGATCCACCACATCGCCAGAAGTGGAGCCCCGGGACCCCAGCCCCTCCTGTGGTCCTTTGATGAGGGGAGTGAAGAAGACCCACACAAGACTCAGTTGCCACGGGTTCCAACCCCTGCTGTGTAGGATGTCTCTGTGTGTTGTTTCTGTGTTCTGTCCAGTTCCCATCTCTAATGTAAGCAGGTAGTGCCTGACATGCCATAGGTGTCTATGGAATATTTTTTAAACAATGACAATTTATTGCTAAAACAGTCCTAGCAAAGATTTTACCTTCTCCTCTGTACTCATTCCAAGACTTGACGTTTCCATTATGAAGGGTTTTTTTATTTTCCTTTTTAAGTTACAGAAATCCTTCCTGTGATAGTTTTAACCTGCTTCCTCTTTCCTGCTAACTCCCTTCCTTTTAAAGTTCATCTGTAATTCATGTATAGGCTTGGAAAAAGTCCCTCATTTCTCAGATGCCAGAGACTGTTAATCTCCCTGGACCTCAGCTTCTTCTCTGCATAAGGGAGTTTGTTTTGTAGATAAATGTGTCACTAGACGAAATAATAATATAGACCTCAGTCTCAAACCTGAAAATAACTATAGCAATAGCTATTTTCATACACCTATATGGCATGCTACAGATAGTTGCTTTCCTGAAGTCTTTCAGCGTCGGTGGGAGAGGCAGACAGATTAACCCATAATTGTAATACGATCCAAGAAGCAAACTAAGGGAGCACAGGAAAGACCCTAACACGGCCCGTGGGGTGAGGGATCTCAGCGCGGCTTTCTGGGGGCAATGCGAGTCTTGAAGACATGGAAAGGAGACATGGCCAGTGGGCAGAGGTGGGGCAGGCAGGAGGGATGTCCCAAGTCATGGCCACAGCGTGGGTGACGTCATGGAGACACGACTGGTCATCCTCATGTGAGTGTGTCAGCCTGGCGGGAGTGGAGACGGCGCCCTGGGGCAAGGAGGAAAGGCAGTTGGGGAAGTGGAGGCAGACATGACCAAAAACAGTCTCCTGGAATTTTCGCTTAATCTGGAAGACAAGGGGAGTTCTGGGTGCACTGGGGTGACTGGACCCAGATTTGCTTCTAGAAAGATCAGTCTGGTAGCAGCAACACAGGTGGGTTGTGGGGGAAACATTTAGCCAAGAATTACTTCATTCTGATAAGGACCACGCCACACTGACATAAAGTTGACAAATCTAAGTGACTAGAGACACAGGAAATAAAGAAGTGACAGTAGTGAATGATGATTCTCACCTTCTTTAAGCAGTGGGCAAATGGCCATGCCTTGCATAAGACAACACAATTTAACAGATGGAGTTTTCAGATAAAAATTCTAGAATTTGAGAATCTACACTTTCCCCGGTTACTTCATTCATTTTCTGTGTGAAACTTTAGGGGTTTTACAAATAACAACTTTGTGCACTTTACAGTTTACAAAGCACTTCCACATACTGGTTTCCTTGGATGAAACTGCCGTGTTTGTAGGTAAAAAAACTTGGTGAGGAAAGCACCCCAAGCTTTTCCTCCTCCTCCTCCTCCTCCTCCCTCTTCATCTTCTAGAGTGATGTTTTCAACCTCACCACTATCCACATTTTAAAAATAGACTTTCTTTCTTTTTTTGAGTTGGAGTCTCACTCTGTCGCCCAGACTGGAGTGCAGTGGCCACTCCTGGCCACTGCAGCCTCGACCTGCTGGGCTCCGACGATTCTTCCGCCTCAGCCTTCCAAGTAGCCGGAATTACAGGCATGCGCTACCACGCCCGGCTGATTTTTTGATTTATTGTA
>NW_007247233.1:820318-828082 GCF_000164805.1 Carlito syrichta | reverse complement strand
CAGCCACTGCACTCTAGTCTGGGTGACAGAGTGAGACTCCAACTCAAAAAAAGAAAAACTGACTTTTATTTTGGGAGAGCCAAACAATAAGATAGACTAGTGGGTAGCCAAATCAAGAAAAAGAAGACACAAATACACAATTTTTTTTTTTCTGAGTTGGAGTCTCACTCTGTCGCCCAGACTGGAGTGCAGTGGTCGCTCCCGGCCACCGCAGCCTTGACCGGCTGGGCTCCGACGATCCTTCCGCCTCAGCCTTCCAAGTAGCCGGAATTACAGGCATGCGCTACCACGCCCGGCTGATTTTTTGATTTATTGTAGCGCTGAGGTCTCGCTGCCCAAGCAGGTCTCGAACCCCCGGGCTCAGGCAATCCACTCACCTCAGCCTCCCAAAGGCGCGAGATTACAGGTTGAGCCACAGAGCCTGGCTTCTTACATTTCTTAATTGTTCTAGCAAGTTTTAGATTATTGGATTTTTTCCTATACAATTTCCTTAGGACTTGAGATATTCATGGTGCAAAACCACACCATCCAAAATTTGGCAAAATGAAATCCCCCGTTTTAGAGTTTTGTGTTGTTTTCTCATCTCACATAATTTGCAGGTGTCTGGTTTTCATGTTCATGGTCACTTTGGGGTTAAACCCTGACAGTTTCGCAAATCACAGATTGCCAGGGAACCATCCGGATCTACTGTATAAAGACTTGGTGATTTCAGAGAACGTGATGGAAGTCATGAAGGAAGGGAGCAAGCTCGGAGGAGGAGTCTGTGGACCCAAGACCTCATCCCGGGCAGCTTCCCTCCTCCCTTCAGCCAGTCGGTCCCCTGAAGGGCTGCCACGTGGTCTCCCATGGCTGCCTCTCCCTCTCCCTCACTGGCCACTGCGGGTTACCCTCCTTTGGGACATGGCCACACCCTCCAAGATAGTTACATGGGTGCTCTGGGTCCATGTCCACTCTCCATGGGTTCTCACCTACATGGTCCTCTTGACCAGAGAATTTCCTACAATGTACATGTGTCCGTGCGGGTTCTCTGCCTCACCCTTTCATGGACCTTTGTTTAGTTTAGGTGGACGTCACTCTCTTCACCCAACCCTACACCTTAAGCCCTTACACTGACCACACAGGAAGGCCAGGGCTCACCGGTGTCACTCACCCCAGTGCCTTTGCACAGAGGCATCTTCTTTCTTCTTTTCACTTTGCTGGTTAGAGGAGCCATCCCCTACACATTCCCCCTCCAAATTGGCCGGGTACACGTTTATCTTTCCTCAACATGTGGCACTTTCCAGTGACTCATAGCACATTTCTGAGTGTGATAATTCTTCATAAGCCTGGGAGCTTCTTGAGGGAGGGACACAGTGCTGGGTCCACAGGAAGAGATCATTGAATGCATGATACATGGATGAATTCAAACGAGTAATTCTTCTGGCATATAATTATTACTATAATAATAATTTCACAGCACTTTCCAGCATAATGTTTTGCAAATATTATGGTTGTTAAAATATTCATTATATGGTTTGTTTTATAGAAATTTAGATTTAGTAACTAGATTTAAATCAATAGATGAATCAATCAAGTGAATACTAATGAGTGTCTTGCTTGATATCAATTAGGATTCTTCTAGCTGCAAATAACAGAAAACCAAGCTCAATAAAAAGATTTGTTATTTTCCTCAAAAAGTTTTCCCTTTGGGATTGGTTAATGCAATAACTCAATGGTGTTATCAAGGGTCCAGCATTCTTCTAGTTTTCCGCTATGCCATGGTTAGAATGATAGCTTAGCATATGCTCATCATGACCTCGTGGTCTCAAGATAGCTGCCCAGCTCTGAGCACCCCGTCCTCACACGTGAGCAGTCAGAGATAGTTCCCACTCTTCTGCTCTGCCTCAGTTTCTCCTCCTCACTCTGTGAACATGGCTATTTCTCAGGTGTATTTCACATTGCTGCTGCTCTCCGCCTTCGGGCTCTCCGATGGCCTCCTGATGTGTGCCTGGTTCTACCCTCCATCCTTCTCTGCTTCCTCTTCACCCATTAAGCCCCGTTCTCATTTTCTCTGGATTAGGCTCCTTCTTGGTCTCTTGGTCTTTGTGTCTCTTACTTTCTACATTGTCTCTGTTGATTTCGTTGAGTTCTTCTTCATTTATTCTATTCTATTTATTTATTTATTTATTGAGGTAGAACTGGCTAGTTAAAAATCACGCATGTGTAAGGCCCACAATGTGATATTTTGCTATAAAGTCACCCTGAGTCCAGTTGCTCCCAATCAAGCTAATTAGCATACCTGTCACCTCGTGTAGTTACCTGTTGACAACATGGCTGGACCTGGAGGACATTATATGAGACAAACCCGTCACGGAAAGACAGATACCTCAGGATCTGTGGACTCGAAATCAGTGGAACTCAGAGAAACAAAGAGTAGAGCGGAGGCTGCTAGGTTGAGGGTGGCAACGTCGCCAAAGGGCACAAAGTTTTAGCCAGAAGGTCCCAGAGATCCAGGGTTCAGCCTGGTGGCAGGGTCACCGATGACCTAGCATTGCATCCTGGGGATGTGCTGAGCGAGTCGTCTCTGTCTGAATTTCAGCCTCTGTGCATCTCTCTCAGTTCAGGTTCAGTTTAGGTCTCTTCAGGGCATTTACACTTGAGTGGCTGGCGGTGGTGACACCCGAGGTGCAGTTTACCCAGCCTGTGTTCCCACTGCTTCTCATGGCCTCTATCCCTGCTTTGTCTTTTGTTCCACAGTGAGTTTGCATCATTGCTTAGATTACACTGTCTCTAAAGGCAAAAGTCTTTTAGAAGGCTGGTCCCTCCCTTCTCACTGTTTTAGAGTCACAACTCCAGATGTGTTGTGTGGATACCATAGGCTGCACTGGAGCCAGGATGTCTCTGCAGACGGGAGGCCAGAAACATTTGTGCTTTCAAGAAAGTTGCCCGATCGGTGTCCCTGAACCTTCTGACCCCCTGAATCTTCAGTCACTCAAGGAAGTGGCATGCAGGGCTACGATATTTAAGATGAGTGAAGTTGTTGTCTCTGATTGAGGAAGCAGACGAACCCAGCTCCTAGCAAGCCCCTTGCCTGCTGGAGAAACAGGGACACCGAGGGGACGGTGTCCACTGCTTGAAACTCAGCATGTCAATCCTTCCTAACCTGGTATAAGTTGATGAGTTAGAGTCAAGTCCAGTGGGCCCCGTGGCTTTCCACTCCAATGTAAAATTCTATTGCCTGGTATCTCAGCCTTGTAACTATTCCTGTGTTTGGAAGAATGTTTAGTCATCAAGCCTTTCTTATTAAGTTAGTAATATTCTCAGAGATATTAAAGTGCTAAACTTAGCACACAGGTGTCATTCTGACCTGGCTCTGTTGGGACCAGGCCTGGAAATGAAACCCAAGTCCACATCCTATGGGGGAGGGACAGGAGGGGGCAGGAGAACTGAGGAAAATTTGGCCATGATAACTTTTGCTGACCCCCCACTGCTCTGACTATGCCCTGACCTGATGCTCCCATCATCATCTACCCTCCAGGGACTCAGACTTCACCATCTTCCTGAGGGTTAGTTCCCACCTGCCAGCAACTCCATAGTGATTAACATTTCACATTCGCAGGGACCCACAGCCCGGGAAAAGGGTCTCCTCTCTGCACACCCAGAGATAATACAGCGGGAAACCCAGCTAAATCCATGTGCGTCTCAGCATGGGAAGTCACCCATGTGTGCACGCTGATGCTGCCTTTTTTGTGTGGACAGGGCACTGCATCTCTGGAGCACCCAGCAGGTGACTCTGCATCTGGTGGACTATGATTATTTCCGTTTCACAGGGTCAGTACCAGGTAACCCTTGTGATTCTGGTAAATTTTTGCACCAGGTTACCCTGATGATTTCACCCAGCAACATGCATAACTTTAGTCCTAATGAAGACAGGATCTTTTTCTTTACTTTAAAGACATTTAAAGATTGACTTGAAATGTGTTAGCATCTCACTGGAAATATATGATGACAATAAATGGGAATTTTAGAAGCTCGAGATTTCAGCAGAGTTGTTTAAACAGAACCAGACATCTGTTGGCCTTTGGCTAATTATTATAGAAGTTCTTGGATTTCACACTTGAACTACTCTTGTCAGATGCCCTGAGACTGTGGCATCTTTCCAAAATGAAGAGTGCACAGCACAGTTGCCCACAGATGGTCCCCACCTAGGGTGGGTGGTTCCCATATGGGGTAGAGAGGTGGATGACGTCAGCGCAGCCTCCTGGCTACCCTGTAGTTCCTCAGTCAGGACTCCTGCCTCTTCTTGTCTGCCGAGGAAACTTATCCTCTTAGATCCTTATCCCCAGGGGTTCAGAGAAAAGGCTACCTCCTCCCTGACGTCTCCCATCAGAATTGGCTTCTCACGGATCTCTGTTCATGTAGCAATTTCTCACACATTTCCTTGACCTTACATAAAAACAGTGTCAGATGTGTCTGTCTATTTACCTTCTCCATAAGACTGTGAACTTGAGATGTTGAAACCATCTGGCATCCCTAACACTGGCTATGGTGCCAGGCACTAGTAGGTGTTCAATGATGACTTGCTGAACTGCACCGGATGCCAATCTGGTACTCTCTTAGGAGAAGCAGCTATGGAATTCAGTCCCCAACTTACTGTGCTTAAGCCAGACAAAAACTAGAGATACTCAGAGGTCTGTTGAGTCCTTTTCATCTGCTCTCTGGTCCTCACCCATTCTGTCACCTGGGTATGAGCCTTTATCAAGTGCACCTTTTCATTTCTGGTTTCGGTAAGGATCATGTGGACCCAGGTTAGTGTGGGCCCTGATACCTACCCTAGATTTGACTGTCTGGAGACTTTCACATAAGCACATGAAGCGGTGTTAACTGACTGCTAGAGATTTTGGTACACTTCTGTTTTACCAGAACAAAACAAAAGCAAACAGATTTGTTATTTCAGCAATGATTTCCACAGTTGAAATCTGATGGGGGGGGGCTTTGAGATTTCCAAGTTCAATAGAACAGTTTTGTTGCACTCAAATTTGGGGAAATTTTGGCTGTCCCATAAGACATTCCTTTCCAATTCTATCAGATGATGTCTAAATGCTCTTGTTGGTGAGACACAAGCTTTGACTTAGGCCTGCCTCAAGACTTTTGTCCTGAACAGGATGCCCCTGAGTCAGGGTAGGTGGTATTCTCTGCTCTTGTCTCTGACCAGTTGCACCAGCCCCCTCTGTGGGAACCTTGGTCGAGATGACCCTCCCTTATCCTGATACCTGTGAAAGACAGAGCCATGACACCGCAAGGCCCAGACTGTCTTTGTGTTTCTTAGAGCCAGGATGCCTGAATGGTCTCCGCAGGGACACAGGGCATGAAGAGCTAGTTATGAAAGTACAGATAATCACCTGCCCAGTAGAGCCTTAAAGGAAAGCAGGAAACTGGCTTTGGTTGGGCAGTCAATTGGCACACCAGCCTGAGAAGCACCACCAACAAAAAAGGATGTTTTGGTTTCCTTGTGTGATTCTACACTTCTGTTTTTTTGTTTTTTAAAGATGTGGGGTACAATTCAGGGTTAGGTACATAAATGATCATTGTACAGGTAAAGTTTGGGTACCCTTATTGATGTTATGTCCCCCCCTCCATCCCCTGGCAGTGTCTCACTACTGTCAATTCCTTTCTTATAGTATTATAATGAATGTTCAGGGTTTGCTTATGAGTGAGTACATATAGTACTCAGATCTTTGTTTCTGTGATAAAGCACTGAGTATTATACACTTTAAATTCATCCAAGTTGTTGTGAAGCCCATAATTTTGTTCCTCTTTATGACTGCGTAATATTCCATCGTGTATATGTACCACATTTTTAAAATCCAGTCTACTTTCTTTTGGCAGCACGGTTGCTTCCATGTTTTTGTTATTGTGAATAGTGCTGCAATAAAACATGCATGTGCAGGTATCTTTTTTAAGGAGTAAGTTGAGTTCCTCTGGGTATATTCCCAGAAGGGAATTTCTGGGACACTCTTGTTGTTTTTAGAGAAAAATACTTATTATAGATCATTTAATATGTAATATGAAAATCAATCCCACTTTCAAATTCACAAAGTGCCACCACATCCATTATCTTGCATAAGCCTCAGTAACCCAGTAAGGGAGAGGAGGCCGGTTTCATTCCTGTTTTCATCTTAGAGATGAGCAGTGGGATTTTCATGTGCCAGTGCACCCAAGTTCACCAAGCAAGGAAGAGGCTGTGGCTGAGTCCTGACGCTCCACTACAAGAAGCATCGCTAAAACACTGGTCTTCCAACAGCCTGGAAAGCGTATCTGACCTCACCTCACCTGGACACAGCACGAGCTTACAAGCTCTTATTTGGGGACATTCGACCGCTTTACCCACTTTAGCAAAAATAGCCCTATCACAAGTATTAAGGCAACATTTGATTCAGTCTGGGGCATGGAACACCCGTGGGTTTTTGTAATTTGCCCAGCCAAGGAGCAATACTTGTCCACGCAGCACCACATACATGTTTTTGATCTTTTTGGGTGGCAATGATAGTATGTCAGTGAGTATGTCATTTTCCCCCTATTTTAAACATGCGCCCAACACGTGGCTACTGCAGAAGAGGAAAACTGAGCAAGCTGCAGAGTTGTGACCCACAGCTCTGGGACCACCCGCAGCCCTCTGAAGAGCATCTCCAGAAAAAGGAAGAAGAAAAGTGTGTTTCCCTTTAAGGCAGATCCCGAGCAACCCTGCAGCCAGCAGCCGGCCTCTGAGCGCCCTTGCTAGACCCAGGTCACCCTGTCTTGGGATGTTCCCTGCGCACGCCTCACAAGTCATCTGTTTAGAACATTTTCTATATACGGAGCCGGAGGTCATGGAGAGCGGATGTGAGTCTTTGTTCTCCACCCGCTGGAAAGGCAGTCGGCCCCAGCCGGTCGCCGGGTCCCCGGCCGCCGAGTCTGGAGCAGGCGGGTCCCAGCCCGGGTCGAAGGGACCCCCGCGGGCGGCGGGAAGAGGCGGAGAGCGCCTGGTGCCGCTCTGACTTGTGTTCGGTTTTCTAGAAGCCTTTGCTAATTAACAAAGTTTGGTTCAACAGAGAAAAGCATGATGTCAAAGTGTGATATGGACGTTTTAAGGAAAGAAAACATAATGCAACCCCTAAGTTAGAAAAAAAAAGCCCAGCAAAGCCAAATACAGCCGCAGGCGCAGCCTGGAAGGGAGCGGTCCTTAGGCTCATTAGGCATGCGACGGCCGCGGGCGCTGATTGGCGGTTGGGGATGTAGGCGGGCCCGTGGGCGGGGCGGCGTGTGGGCGGGGCTGCACGGACCCGGTACTCGAAGGAAGGAGTAGAACGAGGAGGAGGGGAAGCACCTGGGGCAGCAGGGAGGCGATGCTGATTGGAGAGATTGGTGCGGGCGGGGCACTCATAGGAGGAACGGAAGGTTTGATTGGTAGTGGTGGTGATGGGCGGGGAGGGGCAGCGAGCGCTGATTGGCGTTAGTGGCACATGGGGGTTGGGCTGCCCGAAGCTGGTACTCTCAGGGAAGGAGTGGAAGGAGGAGGAGCAGAAGGAACCTAGGGCGGTGGGGCGGCGAGCGCTGATTGGAGGTAGTGGAGGTGGGCGGGGTAGGGCAGCGGGCTCTGATTGGCGGTAGTGGCGGTGGGCGCGGCGGTGGGCGTGGCGAGGCTGTCGGAACTGGTACTCGCTGGGAAGAGGAGGAGGCGGAGGAGGAGTGAGCGCCTGGGGCCCCGGCCGCGGTGGCCGGCGCGGCCTGCCCTTTGTGCCCGCA
>NW_007247233.1:800487-820260 GCF_000164805.1 Carlito syrichta | reverse complement strand
GGTGCCTGGGTCGCCCCTGCGCCTGGAGGGTTGGGATCGGTGGAGGATGCCGCCGGTCGTGGGCCATCCCCGAGCCCTGTCTTATTGTCACATGGCTGGTTACCCAGAGACCCATGTCAGGGAGTCAAAGTTATATGAAAGCTGGTCTGGTTTTCCTAAAATCGAACAAAAGCGGCCCCAAACGTTATTGTTGGGACTTGGTAACAATTGCCCGGTCCATGGGTCCTCAGCGGAGACTGAGCTCTACCCGGATGAATCTCATCCAGTGTGCTGTCGGGCCCGGCGTGGGGAGGTTACCCCCGTGTACGCACATGGGTGCTCCGGGTGAGGAGGGGGTGTGGATCTGAGCAGCTGGATGGCCGCATGGTGTGGGGGCGCTCCGAGGTGCCACCTCAGAAATCCTGGGGAGGAGAGCGTCCCCACGCTCTCCCCTCGCTGGTAGTGATCCGGTTTATTTTAGGCGCACCCAGGCAGGCAAGTCCCACGTTGTAATGTGCATCGTTGGTGTATTTGACATCAGTGTAGATTGACAAAGCAGGAAGGAGAGAAGGCAGCAGCACAGTCTGCTCAGGCCAGCTCAAGCGGTGCTCAGTAGTGAAGTGCCTGATGCAATATCGCTGCAGCTTCGGTTTCATATAGGTTGTTCTGAAAACCCAAGGGACTAGACATCCTGTCTTTTCAACCCATCCTGCATCTGGGCGTCTGAGGGTTTCCAAAGTCGTCTTTCCAAATACCTCTAAGGGTGGTTTTTTTTTTTATTTTATTTCAACTATCAAGTTTTAGTCCCTTAATTCCAGGGTCCAAGCCACATTGTCAAATCTATAGATGACAACACAGTGCAATGTGTTTGAGCAAATAAGAGACGCTGTGCTGGGGAGGTTGGCAGGGTGACCCAGAGGTTAGTCTGGCGCTGCCCGCCATGAGGCTGGCACACATGGGGTGCTGGCTTGTTTGCTTCAGCTGGGCAGCCTCATGTGTTTCACCTCAGTTTTCTTGGTCCCAGCTACCATGATGTTAGACATAGGCATGAATTCTGTGACAATCAAGAGATTTCTAAGCAGAGTTCAGGAATAGACATAAAATAGCAGAAAATTACTTGTTTAAAAAGTTCCTATTATGGTGTCACTGAGTCAGAATTGAAAGTACTAGATAGAATCTAGGCTCACTTCTGAAAGTAGCACACATGTTTCAGACAAATAAAACTATCAATCCAGTCATGGAAGAGGGCTTTCGTTAAGCCTGACACTGGAAGAAATTAAGCATATGTTGAGTGAGATACATCTCTTTCCTGGGACACAAACACTTAGAAAAATCTACAGTTGACAAGACCAGAAACTCAGAACAGTGTTTACCTTTATCCCAAACATATTTGTATTTTCCATTTCATCGCAATGCCAAGTTTATTAGCCAGTTCCTTGTCTCCTTCCATGTGTTGCCCTTGCCAAGTGGAGGCACACGTGTGAGCAAACTCCAGGAGGAGTTCAGGAAGAGGAGCGCAGGATGCTGGCCGCCCCACAAGGTTGCAGGAGCCCTGCGTGTAGGAGACCCACGCCTCTAGTGGAGATGCCTCCAAGACAACAGAAACAAGGTGGAATGGGAGAGAAATGAGGGCTCTTTGGTGTGAAAATAAAATTTCTAGAATAAATGTGCATAAACCATCAGAGACAAAGTCAAAAGAGACTAAAAAGAAGTATAGCCTGTCAGCAAGTAATCAATGAGCACTTCCTCTGTGCCAGATCTCATGGTACTGAAGAGAAGGTCTCACGAAGGTGGTCACCACAAATACAGTGCTTTCTTCTTTATAAATGCACTCACCAACTTTCTGTCATTTGATGCTTGGGGAAATCTGGTAGTGTGTTTTGCTCTCCTCTTTCTATTGCTAAGGGAAAGAAGACCCTGAGAATCTGAGGGTCTTGTGAAAAGCTTACCAAGGAAATTGTTCTGCAAATGTTTATAGGGAACCTGCCTCAGGTATGGCCTTTCTCTGGACACTGCAGGTCCCAAAAGATGCAGGACACAGGAGTCCTGGCTTCATGGTACTTCCCCCTAGTGGAGCATCTCATAAGCGGCCAACTCTGTGCTTGAGGCCAGAAAGTTCCATATTCCTCCCCCTCCCTGTCACCTTCCATATTTTACCAGAAAAGCCTGCCTGTGTGTTTGTATGTTCACAACTGATTCTAGGCCAAGAAACACTGATGAAAAAAATGTGAAACTTAGTAGGGGAGGTCTATCAATAGTCAGAGGTTGGTTGAGAAATAACATGTAAAGGACTGAACACAGAAGCGTATCTCCTCTGTTGGGCTGCATGAAAGGGATCACTCGTTTTATGAAAAGAAGCATTTAAAGTTTGTTTCTTGGCGATACCTCATCTCTACAATAAAATCAAAAAATTAGCCAGGTGTGGTAGTGCACGCCTGTAGTTCTAGCTACTTGGAAGGCTGAGGCGGAAGGATCGCCGGAGCCCAGCAGGTTGAGGCTGCAGTGGCCGGGAGCGTGCCACTCCACTCCAGTCTGGGCAGAGTGAGACTCCAACTCAAAATAAATAAATAAATAAAGTTTGTTTCTGGGAAATTTATATTTTAAAATATACAGGCTTTGAAAAACTGTATTAATTTGAAATTCCAAGTCTAGTGACATAAACAGGAAATTAACAGTAGTTACTTAAATTTAAGGCAGTATCATCTTTATTAAAAAGGCTTTTGGGAAGTGACTCAGTTCTCATGTTTTTATACTTGCTTTTAGAATTAACTATATCATGAGCCCAACATTTGGTAAACCCTAAGCAGTGGAGAAGCCAGGTTACTTAATCATATTTGGAAACAGTTTACAAATTACAACTTAAAGTAAATTCGCTTACATATTTTTGTCCTGTAGCAGCATTGAACTAAGTAAGATGGCCAAGTAGTTGACTCTATCAATTACAATTTCAGGGGTCTCTAAAGGGAGCCAGGTATATTGCATAGAATTCCGTGCGTGTGCCTTAGAAAGGTGGCAGGTATCTGTGCCTGCAAGACCCTCACCACCAAGGAAGTTCTGATTTCAGGGCGTTGATAGCACTGCCTGAGAACTACAGCACCTGGCTGGAAAGGGTAACCACCACTTCATTCAACAGTCCATTGTATGGATGGGGAAATGGAGGCCCAGGGAGGAGACGTGACTGGCTGCGCTCCTGCACCTAACGTGTTAAAGATGTGAGAGCAGGTGCTGTCTGTTATCAGTTCTAGCTGTTTAGGGTTGGATTGCTGTGAGAGGTTACCATGTCTTAGGTGAGGCATGAAGCGGGGCTGTTGTTTTCATTTTTAAAAGGAAATTGTTCTGGGATATTTTGGGATGGGTTTCATAACCTACAATTCTTTTAAGAAACTTTTCTGAAACTTAGAATCTTCCAGGTGAGTTTGATCAGATGCACTGATTTAAACTCTCACGCCTGCTTTTTGTCAGCAGTAAGTGAAGCTCTTGAAGTCTCCCTTTGCTCTGGTTTAAAATAGAAACAGTTAACGGTTCCTACCTCATAAGGTTGATACAAAGATTAATCAGTTACCGTATGTAAAGGCTTAACTTGAAGTTTAGATGAAAAAAAGGTGCTCAGCCAATAAGTGATAGCTATTGATATCGATAAAATATTCCTGGGCATTGATGTTTTTCATGGTATTCACTGTCTGCTGATTCTGTCTGTACCTGAGACTGCCACCACCCTGGCCTGCAGAACCCATGGTGTGTTATCTCAGTGGTAAACTCCTGGCCTGGGTATTAACAGTTCCTGTGCCCTTCCTGAGCGCCAAGGGGGAGAAAAGGCCCAAGATCAGTGCACCTGGGATGCGTCTGTATGATAGGACTGGCCCTGCTTGCTCAGATGGAGTTACCACTGTCCAGCTGTGGTCACAGTATCCCCTTCCTTATCATGCATGGTTGCCCGTGGGCCAGCACACTTATCCATGCATGCGCCACCCATGAGGGTTGCCCAGCCCTGAGTTAAGACTTTGAGAGCAAGGAAAGACTCCAACTTAGCAATGTCCAGCTTAGCAGAACTTCTGGTCCACTGGACTGGAAGGAATCTTTCCCACCTCAACTTCCCCCACACCAGGGGAGCCTCCCAAGGTGGGAGGGACAAGCTCCAAAACTTGGTTTAATGTTTCCTCCCAAAAGGAATATGGGGTTTAAGCTAATTCAAGGACATATCATTCACTCAAAGTAAGATACCAACTGATTTTTGAAGGCATCAATATGCAAAGTCAGCTTGTTTAGGGGACAGTTATTCAGTTTGGGGTTTCCAAAGCCAGAAGTTTCTCTTTGATGACCTATTATTTGGGCCATTTCAGCTGGAACTGATGTTTCTGCTGAAAGATGGTAGGCAGTGAATGAGGAGGACATAATGCAAGCCCTAAACTGGGATGTTGATAGTAAACTGTTGAGTGGAAGAAGAGTTTCATGTTTATCTACTTGCTCAATTGTTCATATACTCAAAAAAATTGAGGGCAGACCCTATACATTGTGCTAAGCAATTGAAATATAAAAATAAGGCCCCTACCCTCAGTGACCTTAATGTCTAGCAACAAAGGCAAGTCAAAAGACGCTTGCTCTTAGGGTGTAAGTGCTGTGAAATTATTGGCAGTGTTAAATTTAATAGTCTCATTAGATTGATTATCAATTGATTTGTATTTCCAGTGGTCACAGATAATCAGAAGTTATCTACATGAACACATGAAGATATTTTAATTGCTCATCCTTCTTTAAGGAAAACAAGATATCCACATAAAGTAAATATTAAGGGACTCTTAGCAAACATCAGGAGCAATGCTGCTCCAGTCGTGGATGAAAGAAAGCTTCCTAGAAAGTTGACCATTAAAGCTTATTCTTGGTGTTGGATGGGTGAGCTCTCTTTCTAGGTTTTGGGTAGTTTCCAACAAAACCATTTCTAATTAAAATAATTTTCAAGTACTCTCAATAAATGCACCCAAAGAAATTCCATTTATCCTGGTTTTACTGGGCTTTCTGACAGAAAAAAAAAGAGAAAGAGAAAGAGAGAGAAGACCACCACAAAGAGTCCACTATTAGTGAAGACTCAGTTTGCTCCTCTTTTCACTCTTTTATACTTTATTCTATTTAAAAGACACTAAACTTAATGCCTCCTACTGGTCACTGTTTCTGTGACCTTTTCTTTGCAATTTCAGCTCGTGCTTTCTCTCTTGACATCCAGGAAAACGCACCACAGTATCGATGCTTTTTCTAAACTGCATGAAAAGGCAACGAAACATGTTGAGATTTTGCCCCTTCTCTTTGCACATCTCTTTCTATAGCCCTTGTACTGACCAGCCTCGACCATGTACCTAACATCACAAAACAATTCGGTCTATTACTCATGCATTCAGAACTGGAAGAATGAAATGGATGCACGCTATAGAAAAAATGGCACATCTATCAATGTCACCTGACTTGCTGATTACCTGGGCATTCGCTCTGTTCCTCGCATTCGCTCTGTTTCCTGCATGCGGAGTGAATCATTTCTTAGATGTGGTGAGTTACTAAGTGGGTGGGAGAAGCCTAAGCTCTCTGAGGCAGCCTCCAGGGCCCTGGTGTTTGAAGCAAGTGGGGAGCAAGGCTCTAGGACTTTAGGGTAAGACTAAAGGGAACATCCAGGTTAGCAGTGCTGTGTACTCTTCTGGGCACCATCAGGATGCTGCCAGGCAGAGCTCCCGTGATAAGGAAACAGGATGAGTTGCTTTGTAGGAAGTAAAGTTGGCAACCAGCAGGTTAGCCAGAAATACTCTACATCTTTTGCTCCAAGATTCTGTGCGTGTTAAATAAGCAAAGCTAGCTTAGGATGACAAGCATTCTCTAGAATGTTCTGTCTTCATTTCTGATTACACTGAATTATGTTTTGTTGCATTTTCCCCTAACATTCTATGTTTGCTGATATATTTTCAATGGTAAAAAGCTATTAAATGGAACGCAAATAAGTAAAAATTATCAACAAATAGACAGTGAAACTATAGTGTGATTTAGTCAAGCAACATGGATCAGACACAAATATATTCTGTATGAAATACGGTGACTTGCATCTGATATGCAGCTGTGAGAGGAGCCTGGCTGCTGCCCACTCTGTTGAGCCAAGATCACGGTACTGCAGCTGGAACTGAGCAACAGGAGCTACAGACAAGGATGCAGGGTAGATACCAC
Organism: Carlito syrichta; assembly: GCF_000164805.1. NCBI lineage: Eukaryota > Metazoa > Chordata > Mammalia > Primates > Tarsiidae > Carlito > Carlito syrichta. Next base: position 814,083 of record NW_007247233.1, on the reverse strand, counting down.
ACACCTATGACTGATGTCCACACAGGCACGACCCGCGTTCCCCACCGGCCAGGTTTGTTTACTGCTGTGATGCAGCCATTTACATACGTTCCTTGACACCCGTTAAAGGGCGGCCCAGGAACCCTCTCATCTGGGAGTACTCTTGAGCTAGCTGGTAAATATTCACCTGCCGGCCTTTCGGTATGAGCTGTGGTGTGCCCAGTTTCCCCAGGTGGGTGGTCTTCCCTCATCTCCTGCCATGGAGGTAGGATTCTGCACCCACAGAGCCAGGTGGAGTCCTGTCCCCCTCTCTACCCTGCACTGAGCCTCACCCTTCACAGGACCTCCCAGCCCTGCTGACTGCTCTCATTCCCTTGCTGTCTGCCTCCCCAACCACTTAATCCTTTTGTGCACCAGTCACCCCGGCTACAACACGGGGACAACCCAGCAAGGATGGCTTTCCTCAGGTTATTTGTTGCTTGAAAGGGGCAGTGTGCCTTGTAAGAAAAGAGTCTGCCCACGTCCGTCTGTGGTGTCCCACGGCCGTCTGTGGTGTCCCACAAAGCTGACTTGGGCTAGACCCTATCTGCAGAGGTTTTTGTTCTACATTATAGGGGGAAATGTTTTTACTCTCCTACCAGTCTCCTTCCTCGCCCCTGAGCCCACATCTGTTTCAAATTAGCATTATCACCACGTGGCTGGCTTTTCCTAGGTTATCGCTGTATTGTGGTTACTTAGAGTGATGGCTTAATCTTCAATGCTGTCGTTTTAAACAGAATTCATGGAAATTGAGGCTCTTGTAAAACAACAGGTTCACACCGTGTCTGGTCGGCCTGTATGTCGTGGGCTGTTATGAGGTGGCTGGAGCGGGTGCTGGAGAAGCGGGGGAGGGCAGGAATGATCCAGTGCTTTAGAGAGAAGAATTATATTTTTCTTTTGACTAGTCTATCTTCTGTATGCAATTGGTAAGATCCAAAAAATGAGTAGAATAATTCGTATTTAGGTATTGGCCAGCGACTTTCCTCCCATTGCCAAAGAAAAGAAGGGCCTGGATGAGACTGACAAGCTAAGAAAAACAGGCTTCACACCCGTGGGATGATTTTCACAATCTTTGGATTTTCAGAAGGACATTAGGTAAAATGCAAGTCTGGGACCTGCTTTGGAAAGCATCCAGTGGACTCTGTGGACCCTCCACAAACACCCAGACGCCCTGTCCATGGGGCCACCAGCTCTAGCAGGTGCCTGGGCCCTGGGTTCCGCATCAGAAGCTGCCAGAAGGAGCTGCATGAATCTTTACAGCAGGACATCCTGGCCACACAGCCTGCCCACGGCTTGCAGCTTTTACTCATTAAACTCTGAGGCCAGATTTATAAGGAAAGGGGTGGAGGGATTTTCCTCTGAATGACTTTATTTGGGAATGGTTATGGTCGAAGTGCTCCAGTGACTACTTAAGAAGCTGCCCATGGAGGTCTCAATTTTACTGCTGCTGGCTTGGGTTAATTGCAGTTCTTTTAGAATGAGGGTCGGATTTCATGCTAACTTCCAGATATATACTTGGGATGTAAAAAATTTATCTGGAAGACAAGAAAGCTTCATGTTCTGAAATGTGGGTGAAACGTTCCAGATGATGGGGAAGATGCCCAGAGCGGCCGCAGTGTGAGGAAGCTTGGAGCGGGGTGAGACCAGGAAGAGGCAGGATCCTGGTGGACTCTGCAGGCCCCCACGAACACTCAGACTCCCTATCTGCATGGACACCAGCTCCTGCAGATGCCTGAGGCCCTGGGCTCCCCATCAGAGGGTGCAGCTCCGGAGAGTCGGGTACACTGTGTCCCGCTGGCCCACACAGCAAGCTTGAAAAGATGACATGAGAAACCTTTCTTTCTGACATGCACATGCGACTCTGCTGGCTAGTTGATTTTGAAGATAAAGTAAAGGAAAACAGACAAACAAAGCAACTAAAGAAAAGAGCATTTATTTTTAGAACATCTTCGACCTCTTAAACTCTTGCTCAGTTTATCATCACGTAGGTGCAGAACAGATGGGCCACTGGAATCAAAGTGGCGATTGCAGCCGACTGCCTGACCCCAAAGAACCCAAAACACAGCAGAGACTGCTTATGATGTTTAAATTTCTAGATCCTAGCAAAAAGAGAATGTCTGGATGTTTATGTGGGACTCAATCAAGTACTTATAGAATCCAAGCCAGCAGGGAAGAGAATTAGAGCCAGGCACAGTGAGTCATGCCTATAATCCTAGCACTTTGGGAGGTTGAGGCGAGAGGATTGCCTGAGCCCAGGGTTCAAGACCAGCCTAGGTAACATGGCGAGACTTTGTCTCTATGATAAATCAAAAAATTAGCCGTGCTTGGTGGTATGTGCCTGTAGTTCCAGCTACTTGAAAGGCAGAGGCGGAAGGATCACCTGAGCCCAGCAGGCCAAGGATGAGGTGGCCATGAGCATGCCACTGCATTCCAGCCTGGGCAACAGAGTAAGACCCTGACTCAAAAAATATATATATATATTGATTGAATGTCTGCCTTCCTTCCAAAAAAAGATTTTTCTGGGAAACCCAAATGTATGAATAACAAGTCAGCATGCTAGTGAAATCCAGTGTTAGTTAAAAGTGAGTGAGAAGAGAATTAAAATGTTTGATCTGATAAGATTTACTGGAGCCAGTATGCCAAGGGCTCACGTGCACACTGTCCAGTGTGCTTCTCAGTGGTGGTGAATAGCCAGGGCCATCTGAGAGCCTCCATCGATGTCTTAACATGTGGTGTTAAGGGACATGACGTAAGCATCTAGACCCTGTCCTAGAGTCTCCATCTGTGAGTCACTCTGTGGTATTGAGGTTTATGATCATAGAACTTCAACAACTGATGTAGGGAGGTGAGCGTGATTGCTAGAATGAGCAGGGGGTCATTCTCATTCTTCATGTGCATGAGAGAGGTAGAGGATGTCTACCTTGGCAAGGCTATCCCCCCACCCCCACCCCAAGTAGCCCTTACAGTGGACTTTTGCCCTAATCCTGGTGAGAATTACGGAGCAGTCCTGAGTGGTCATTTATGTCTTCACCTCCCAGCAGCTGAAGAGAGCTCAATGCAGAGACCCTCGCTAACTGTAAGACGGATCTTCTCCCATCACTCCTCCTCCTCTGTCCCACCTCAGCCTATCACTGACCTCCTTCCATGCCACCCTGCTGCCCCAGGGTTCATCCCCTGCCTGTGACTGTCCCTGGGCCCACTTTCAGCCCCTGCCCACAGTGCTTCCATGCCCAGGCCTCCCTCCCGCTTTGTGCAGCTCTGAGCTCATCCATGACTTGCGATCAGATCTATCTCTTTGGAAGACTCTGACCTTGGGGCCCTTAGATGTGGACAGGATCAGGAAAGAGAAGTGTTCATCAGTGTGTGACTGCAGGTGCAGTGGGGTCTCTTGTGTCTGAGGCCTTGCCCGGATGTGTGGCCTGTGCCCGGATCACAGTGCATCTCATGGGAGAGAAATTGCTGCGTGGGGAGTGGCATGATGTATCTTCCCTGTGGTGTGGTTCAGTAACCTTACGGCTGGACCATTCTGGCATTTTTAAAGTGCACTGAGTCCTCTCTTGCAGCCAGGCTTTGGTTCTGTAGAGCTCAGTGTCCCCTCAGCCATTTGGGAAAGAACATGCTCATCCTCCTTGGTACCGTGAGTCTGGATGCCCCAATACGCCTTTACCGTGCATGAATTTATAGAAAACCTTGAACACCAAGACACCAGCGAGGCTGATCTGGAAGGTGCAACCTGGATTCTGAATGTGCTCTTCCTCCGTGAACACCATGTATGGCTGTGGGACCGTTGCCCCTAGGCCTACGTGGACATCCTATATTGATCCAGAAGATGCGCATCTTCTGGATCAATATGTACCAAGTCCTTGGTCTCTCAGGACGTTTCACCTGAGGTGTGGTGAGCCATGGACTGAATATTCATTGTGTGCCTAGGGATTACCTATGGGACTTGGGTTAAAATGTGGGGAAAATGGTGGTGACCTAAGACCAATGGAGGAAGAGGTGATTAAAACCACGTGTACGTCAAATAAGAAGCCGCGACAAAACCAAAGAACAATCTGAGTTAGTGCTGACATTTACAAACTATAGTTACTGTTTGGCATTCAAAAGTTGTCCACAGAAAAAACATCTGACCCAGGCTCACAATATAGCCAATACAGTGTCATCTTGCAATCAAAACTGGGGGGGAAAATTCCAAATTACTTTGATTACTTTTAAAATTTGGAAAGCAAATACAACATATGAAAAGGTTGAGAAACTATCAATACTTTCAAAACAAATGCAGAGATCTCTAAATGTATTAATGCTAGTAGTTTTTGAAAATAGAAAAACAATAAAAGTCAAAGATTTCTATTTTAGAAGCTGGTGCTTACAGAAGAATAGGTTTTATTCCAGGAAGATGGCTTTTGTGACATCTCTGGTGGCTATTTCTAAACAAATTTTAAAGCTTTTGAACTCCTAATATTAATTTTTTTTGAGAGACAGGGTCGAGTCTGACTGTCACCCAGGCTGGTGTTCAGTGGCGTAATCATAACTCACTGTAGCCTCAAACTCCTGGGCTCAAGTGATCCTCCCACGTCAGCCCCCTGAGTAGCTGGGACCACAGGCACACCACCATGTTTGTCTGTTGTTTTATTGTAGAGATGGGGACTTGCCATGTTGGCCAGGCTGATCTCAAACTCCTGGACCCAAGTGATCCTCAACCTCCCAAGTAGCTGGGACTAGAGGCATACACCACCACGCCCAGCTTGTTTAATGCCGATTTTGTGTGAGAAGCAATTTCACTCTATAGCTTACAAACCTGTGACTGCCTAACAAATGTTGGGTGCACACAGTGCCTCTCAGACAGAGCCTGGCTCCTGTCAGGGTTTCTCCCTGGACCTAGACCCATGTGCCTTCCTGCTAGTTCTGTCTTCCACACTCATTTGTTCCTCTTCCTCATGGATGTTAGGGACCTTTGGGCACCTTGAATTAGGGGGTCTCTCTGCTGTCGGGGTCTGAGATGTGTCTCCCTCAGGGGCCTCGGTGGCTCTGGGCTAGCTCAGGTCAGCACTGTGGCTCCTACCAGGGAACCTACCACCCAGCACCACTGCAGGCATCACCGCCCACAAGTGAGGCTACATCTGTGTGGAAGGCCTGCCACATCCCACACGTGGTCACCAGGCCCTGCCACCTGGCCAGCCTGATCCCTGCATGAGGCTGACCAGGCAGAGAGATGGGAACAGAAGGACAGGCCAGCAGCTGGGAGCCCTGGAGTCAGGGACACGAGTGTCCATCTTTGCATTCCCAGCACCTGCCAGAGCAGGCATGTGCACACGTGTTGCTGGACAGGAAGGGATTTGACTGCCTTGACCCAGCAGGTTCTGGGCTGTATGCCAGTCAGAGGACGGGCCGGCTAGTGGGTGTGTACTAGTTTCTCCTGCAGTCAGGTATGGTGCATGCAGAGGGGTGGGTGGACTTTGGAGGCAAATCTCCCATTCTGATTCTTGCTGGGCTACTTGTTACTGTGTGACTTTGACAAGGTCACTGACGGGACCTTCCTGAGTTTCAGCTTCCTCCTCTGTAAAATTTGCGTGTAGCCTGCCCTACAGGGTCTGACCCAGAGTAAATGAAACAGCGTGTCGGGAGGACCTGGTAGGCCACGGCAGGTGAACTGGGTGTGGTTTGACTCTCCACCACCTTCTCCTGCCCACTAAGCCTGCAACCCCACATCCCACACAGTGGATGGCACACGGAGAGAGAAAAAAGCTGCCAGGGGAGTGGGAGTTCTAGGGGTTGGCTATTTAAAAAACAGTTGTCACTGAACTTGCGACATGGGGAATGAGAATGACTGCATAAGCCTTTTCCTGCTCTCCCCGAGAACATGTGCTGGCTGTTACAGCATTTACCCCGAATAACGCACAGATCACAGTGCTAACCTCACCCCAAATTTTGCCAAAAATATCTGTTTTATTATTATTATTGCATCTCTCTAGTATAGAGATAGTCTTTGGAAACAAATGATATATTCTGTTTATAGCATTCTGTTTTTAGTAGTGGCGTTTCCATTTACAAAATATAGTAATTCTCTTTTTTTAATTTAGTAATTTTCATTGGGATTAGAGACATGTTCTGTTTAGAAATGACTCCCAAGATCAGTTTTTGTATTTTGTTTTCACATTGAAAACCAATCATATTTGCTTCAGCCTCAAAGAGCATGTTTATGTAAAATCAGATGAATGTGGCCGTGAGCTGCACTTTTTTTTTTTCTAAATGGGAAATGGGTTGAAGTCTGAGTGTGCAGGGCAATGTGTGTCCCAAGGCGGCAGACCCCAGTCCCATCCATCTTCACCAAGAAGTTGGAGGGAGTCTCATGCAGAATGGGCGTGTCCTCCAGGGCATCTAGACCCATGTCTGCACAGTGGACAGAGCACCTGTCCTGGGGTGTGTGCTGCCCTCCCTGCAAAGCTCACTACTTGCCTCAGGGCACTTTAGGGGGTCTTGGCACTGTCCAGGAAAGGACAGAATGGCAGCAAAGAGAAAGGCCAGAGACAGCTTCCATGTTCTGGAGGCTTCGCCTCTCCCTCCTGAGAGCCGGTGTTTTGTGTTGCTACTTGCTGGGTTCACACCCGGAGAGCATGTGTGTGTACCTCCCACGTGGGTACCTCTTCCACAACGTAGGCGGGAGAGTCTCCAACAACTTCTCAGGGGTCACAGGTGATCAGCAGTTCCTCTGACCTGCTCCGGAAGCTTCCCTGGCCTCCATCCATTGCTTCCCTGAGTTAAAAAGCAAAAAAGGCTTCCTGATGTGCTTTGCTTCCTTCTCCCTTGACCCCAGATCCGCTGCCTCCTGGTTTCCTTGTCACTTCTGCCATCCTCGCCTGAGTATGGTACCCCATGAGTCCACAAGCAGAAAAGTGAGACTGGGTATGAAAAGACGTGATGTTCTGGAGCAGTGGCACGGCCATGGGTTCAACTCCAGTGGAATATAGACGGCCGCTTCCTTATCGCATGAGTCAGCTGAGATGGAACATTGATTTATGAGAGCTGATGTTCTGGACAGAGGCACTAATGAGCAGTGCGGTCATGTCCTGCTGGGCTTCATCGGGCAGTGGGGCTGCTCACCGAGCCCCACACCAGCCCCTGCATCCTCCCTGGAGCATCAGAGGCCCAGCCCAGCCCATGTGATGAGCTGAGGCAGGTGCTCTGGGGAGGGTCCTGGTGTCCTTGGTGGGTGTGAGAGGCTGAGTAGTGGTTCCCAGAGGTATGATAGCCTAGTCCGGTACCCAGAAATGTTGCTGCATGTGGCCGAACCAGCTTTGCAGGTGTGGTCAAGTCAAGGGCCTTCAGGTGGGAGGTGGTCCTGGCTAACTCCCTCTGTGTGGTGTCAGGTGTCCTTGCGGGAGGCCGCAGAGGTGATCTGACTGCAGAAGACGGAAGGGGTGCAATGAGGAAGGTGAGACTGCAGTGATGGGGGGCACAAGGACACAGAGTTCACCCTGGAGTGTCCAAGAGGGCCCATTTTCCATTGCCAGTGAAACAGATTTTGGACTTCCAACCCCCAGAACTGCCAGAAAATCTGTCTTTCAAGCTACTCAGACTGCGGTGACTTGTCACAGCAGCAAGAAGATACTAATACAGCCGGTCAGTCTGCTTGTCAGAAAGAGCCTACACTGTGGAAGAGTTGGTTGGCAGGACACAGGTAGGGTTGTGACCATGACTGATCCCTGCCCTCAGTGTGGGGTGGACATAAGAAGAGATAGGACAGGACATAAAAGGTGCATACTTGCACTCGGGGTGGACACGGGGGGGATATGACAGGACACAGAGGGAAACATGTACACTCGAGGTGGACACAGTGGGGGACAGGACAAGACATAGAAGATGAACACCTGCACTCAGAGCCTGTGCAGGAAGCCTCTGGTCAGCACCACTATGTCAAGGCTTGTTCTGAGCCCATGTCCTCAATGTTGAGTCTTGCCGGATCTGATCATCAGACATCCCTGTGGCTTTTGAGGCCTTGGTGTTCAGCACATAGGCATAGAGAGCTGCAATCAATATCCGTACTATAAATACCCACTGATCATCCAATCCAGGGTTAACAGGGTAGAGAAACAGTCCTTCTCTCGTGATATTTACATCCTATTGGGGCAGGAAAAGAAAAAGAAAAAAAGTCTACATAGAAAAATGTATCAGACCCTGAAGATAAATATTGCACAAGAAATTTTAAAAATTTTTTACTGTGTCAATCTCAAATAGTGATACATGTTCGGGAGAAAAATCATCCAGTGTGACAATGAGTCGTGGGGGACAGGAGAAGACAGGGTTGAGAGGGTGGTCCAGGGAAACTTCGCCGTGACGGCATTTCAGCAGGGCTGAATGGATGGAGGCTCGGCCCTGGGAGACATTGGACAGAGTATTTCTGAGCCTGGCACCCAAACCGATCCCACTCTGGCCTAGTCTGGCATCCCTCAGGAGCCAGTGTGCCAGAGAGAGGGAGGATGGGCTCTGCGAGCCCCAGACTTTTGGGCCTGGGCAAGGGGTCTGACTGTGCTCTGTAGGCTGAGGAAAGCCTTGTAGATTCTGCACAGGGAGTGACAGGACTGAATCTCAACTTAAAAAGAGGTTTCCGGATTGTGTGTGGGAATTAGACCATTGGATGGCAGGAGAAAGGGCTGCGAATGAGTGGCCATCTGACGCCAGTGTGGACACACGTGCCTTGAGGGTGGCCCGGACACAGCACAAATGACAAGAAAATCAAGGATGACCCCAGATCTTCTGCCTGAGCTACCCACAGGGAGGAGGTGCCCACCTTAAGGTGGAATGGGTATGTCAGGGTTCTCCCACACATGGTTCAAGCCCAAATGCCCTCAGACTGCAGTCTGCTGTGCAGGTTGCAGCAATAGACACTGTTGTTTGGGAAAAGCCCCACGTCTCCCGCTATACTGCGAACTGTTTACAACGCCAGTCTTCATCACTCGGGCTGTGGGCTCGGTGTGCCTATGCCCCCCGCTGCCAATCAGCCAGTTAGTCCACATGGTGTTGAAAGCCATCAGATACCACTTGCCGCAGAGGGGGCCAGGGAGAGGCAGGCGTACCTCAGGGCTGGACTTTTTCCTGGTCACCAAATCCAACTTCCCCTTCAGCTTAGAACATTCGGATGCATGCCTGTCACTGAAGACTTGATGCTGAGGGGGAGGTCTATGAAAGTTGATAGAAGCCATGGCTCGTCTCTGGCTCAGCTCTCCCTGGGAGGTTTGGGAAACACCGTTCAAGCATTTCTCTCTTAAACTGTAATTAAGGAGCAGAAGAGAGGAGAGACAGGAAGCAGAAAGGCAAGGGGAGGAGAAGCAGAGACTGAGTTGAAGACAGGGACAGATTGCAGAGCCAGAAGGGACGAGACAGACAGGGACACAGAGAGAAGGGGGTGATTCCAGGAAGACTGCACAGGGCCACTTAGGAAAATACATCCACATGTCGGGGAGGTGAGTGTCCACACTGAAAACCGTGCTCTCAACTCAGCCCTTTCCACCCAGCACGGACAGCCACAGAAGCCCCGACCACAGCATCTCTGAAGCCCTTCGGGGTTGTACACTGTGGTGTCTAACCTCAGCCATCTGAGAGGTGTGGCTGCCTGTGGAGACGCAGGAGCTGGCCTCCCCTCAGCCTGTCTGTAGCTGAGTGAGAGGTGTCCCTGGTCTCAGACTGGGGGGTGGGGGTGGGGACGCCACATGTCCACAGGAGCCACAGTGTGGTGTACCCTTGCGGAGGTGGCCCAGAGGTGCACCACGTCTTTATCCGAGGGAAGAGCTGGAATTCGGAATTTCAGCAGTGCGCCAGCTGCACAGAGGAGAGACCGTCAGCAGGCCACTGAGCGGCCAGGGTGACGCCTCACAGTTCCTTTGCTTCCATCACACCTGCCCACCCCACACCTGCTGACACAGGCAGAGGGAATGTGTGAGCCCCAGCTTTCCAACCGGGAGCCTCCTCCAGGCTCTTCTTAGATGTCCCAGAGCTGAGATGGCAGCAAGTTCCCTCCCACCACCCTGGTCCTGAGATGGCAGTGAGTTGTCTCCTTCCACCCTGGTCTTGTGCTGAGACCGGTGGACAGAGCTCTTGCTTCCTGGTGTTGCAAGAATGGAACAGGCCTTGAAAAGAGAGTCAGATGCTCAGTTAATTTGCTGTGTTTCTCTGTGTAGTTAGAAGATCAGGCAGATGGTGCAGGCCAGGCCTACCTTGTTTTTATTTATTTGTATTTATTTAAAGTCAGGTTTGGGAATGTGACCAAAGACAGTCAAGACAAGATATAGCCCGAGATCTTTGCTCACTGGCTCTGGAGAAGTGTGGAAGCCTGGTGTCCTGATGTGTAGTTTTTTAGCCATCTGTGACCATAAGGTTCCCAGCCTAAGGATGGCACCAACACACAGAGGAGGGCAGAGCCAAGAAGTCCACAGAGAAATGAGATCAGAGCCCTGATCAGCCCATGCCTGAAGTCCATAGTGCCTTGGGACATTTTAGTGATATGATCCAAGTAGTTTCTTTTATTGTTTCAGGCAGTTTGATTTGGATTTTCTCCTATACAAATAAAGGCATCCTGACCCAGTTATTTTATCTCATTAGCTCTTTACAATAACCTTACCTAAGGGTAAGTACTGTTATGCTCTTTTCCCAGGTGAGAAAATGGAAAGGGGCCCTGGTGAGGGGCAGGGTGGACCATGTAGGAGTGTACAGATGAGACTGAACAGCTCTCAGTGGGAGTTAGGCCAGTAGGCTTTCCTGAGAGGAGGGGCTGGAACCTGGTCATGTAATTGTGTTATTGGTTCTTTAGAGTAAGTGGGCTCATGTGATATATTTAACAACTTGGGGAAGGCACTGGAATTCTGCCGAATAGCCACATGGGAAAGCTATGGGTGTGTCATAATAGGATGTGTATTTGAAAAATACAGTACCTTTAAATTTGTTTCAAAACATAGTAGAAGCGCTTTTTCAAGTCTGCCTGTTTAATTGAGATAGTAAACTGGAAAAATTTAGATTAAATGTATTCCATTGCCTAAAAGTAAAGACATGTGTTGTTTGCGATCATCCTTTCATTCTTTCAGTGTGTTTAGTGGATCTAAGGATGCTTTTGCTCCTTTTCTGTCTACTTCTCTTTCTCATACTAATCTTTCAGTCTAACATTCAGAATATGTAGATGATCACTTAAAGAAGTGAGGATTCAAAAAGGAAAGAAAGGGGTATTGATTTTAGGAAACATATCTTATTTATTACATGTAGTTTTCGGGTTTCTGAAACTATTCAGTTATAGCTCTATATCGAAAGTGTATATGCACAGATTCATTTATAGAAGAAATTTTATGAAAACGTTTTAACATTATCTTCTTTACCCTTACTTTCCATATGCTTTGATGGTCAGATGTTTGCCAGCCCAGCTTTTAACTATAGTGATTGTATTTTGATTACTGAAATTACTGTACAGTATTTTGATTTCTGAAATTACTGGAAGGAATTTGTTGTGTAAAACAGTATACAGACATATGACATGCAAGATAAAGACTCCTGAGGAACTCTGAGCAAGTAGCTTTCTCTGGCCTGGGGCATCCTCCGTCCTTGGAGGAAACACGTTTTATACACAATGCATCTTTAAACATTTGGCTGCCTGAACCATGTAGCCCAGCTGCATAGGACTTTATCTGTATTCGCCATCATGAGTTCTTCCCTTTGAATTGTGTCCTTGGTTTCCGCTTACAGCTGATGGGCAGCTGGTTCTTTCAGAATTCAGGAACTCCCATTAATTTCCTGCCCTGCTCCCTGGCGCCATTGTCTGTGCCGGTCGGATTATCTTTTTATTCGTGGGGAAGAAGTGGGGAGCCATTCACCGTTACCTTCCATGATGGTGCCCGGCTGCCCGAGAGTGAAGAGAATAATTCATGACTTCATAATTTGTACATTTCTTAAATGGCATGTCACGCACTGGAGCTGATGCCTTGCCAGCTTCTGGAACTATTTCAGAACATGTTATTTAGTCACTATCAAGCATTGATGTTTCTAGCAAGTTATTTGGTAGCAAAAGATATCACGTTGAAACAAACATCAAGAGATATAATGAGATGACAGTGGAGAAAAAAATCAAAACAAGAAAAAAAGAGTAGAATTATTAGAAAAACATATAAACAAGTACAAGGGGGTCAAAGATGATAAATCCTCTTAATTTGCAAGCGTAGAAAGATATTTTTTGAATAAATATTTCAGCTTGTGAATTTGCCATTTTCATATAATTGCAGATTAATAAAATATATTTGGCACTCAAGCTTTTCTAAATAAATAGCACTTTTTTTTTTTTTTGAGTTGACGTCTCACTCTGTCGCCCACACTGGTGTGCAGTGGCATGCTCACGGCCACCCCAGTATCAACCTGCTGGGCTCAGGCGATTCTTTTGTCTCAGCCTTCTAAGTAGCCGAAACTACAGGCGTACACTACCATGCCTGGCTAACTTTTTATTTATTTGTTTGTTTGTTTTAGAGATGAGGACTCGTCAAGTTGCCCAGGCTGTTCTTGAACCCGTGGACTCAAGTAATCCCCTCACCTCAGCCTCCCACAGTGCTGGGATTACAGGCTTAAGCCACTGTGCCCAGTCATAAATTACACTTTTGATAATTCAGAATATACTTTACAATGTTTCAGTCCTTCTAGGTCATTGATACAAATATTACAGCACCCCACTGTTGCTATAGCAGTATTATACATAGAAAGATAAGGGGCATCCTCTCATCTTCCCGCCAGACATCCCTGTGGTCCTTTCTATAATGACCCTGAAAGTAGACCTAAATCAACTTTCCGCCATTTGTCTTGAGCAGGGAGTCATTTTCAAACTTCTTATGCAGAACCCCGGGGTCTGCAACAGATTTTAAAGACAAGCCCCTCTGGTTGTGTGGGGGTCCTGCTTGATCCCTCTGTGCCCCCCTCTCCAGAACTCAGGTCCTGGAGAACCTCAGTTGGAAAACCAGGAGTCTGGAATCTGCAAACACTCATCTGAGTGAAGGGACAAAGCACTGGGGTCTCCCTGCCCTCTCCACCCATTCGTCATAGAGTGGAGGAAATGCGGCACCCTGTTCTCTCCTGCTGACAGTCTTCCAGCCTGCAGTGGGCTTGAGTCAAGGCCGACTCTTATGTAGTCTGGAGGTGCCCTGACAGTCTTCCAGCCTGCAGTGGGCTTGAGTCAAGGCCGACTCTTATGTAGTCTGGAGGTGCCCTTCTGAGTAAATCCCTAATCTTACATCATTTGTTATTTTCTTTTATTAAGGTCTATTTTCTCAAAATAGCCTTAGCTCCCTGTTTGTTTAGATTTGAGGGTAAACATGACTTTGAGCCTAAACAGACATCAGCATTAGAGGAAGCAGAACACCTGGAGATCAGCTCCCCAGCCACAGGAACCAGTCGCTGGGGCCTCACAGAGCCAAGAAAATCTTTCCTCCGAGAAGAACAGAACTAGAAAACGAATGAGGTTAGCCGGGCATGGTAGTGCGCGCCTGTAGTTCCAGCTACTTGGAAGGCTGAGGCGGAAGGATCGCCGGAGCCCAGCAAGTCGAGGCTGTGGTGGCCGGA
>NW_007247233.1:792689-800467 GCF_000164805.1 Carlito syrichta | reverse complement strand
CAAAAAAAAAAAAAAAAGGAAGAAAACGAATGAGGGACGATTCAGTAAATGCCGCAGGGGAAAAAAAGCCACAAGACCCTTTTACTAATATCTTGGACATTGCCTGTGTCTGAATGATACCCAGGGACATGACTTGTATCTACCTTTTGGATTTAACAATAGCCTTCTCTGGAAGAAATAATTCTGAATCCATTAACTAGACATTCCAGGATGGGAATTGGTTTTTCTTGTGTCGTGATGGATTGCTGAGTTAAGTTAGCTGTAAGAATTTTGAGTCAAGCACTTTTTAAATTTTTGTAGCAGCAAATTGAATTGAATCCATGTGGATATAGACATATTGGTTACCACCATACAAACAAAGTTACCAATGTCTATACTGTGGACAGTGGTTTTCTATAATGGATGACAGAAGCCTTGTTTACACCCTGTGGAGCTCCATTTGGAGACATGTCTTATTGTTTGTATCGTAAATTCTCTTGCCTTGTCAGGAAGCAACTATCCTAAGGAAATTGCCCATCATGCATTAAGCCAGGGCCTCCCGGGAGGCTTTGTGAAAAATTCCAAAATCTTTCCTGAGTATCAGCTCGGAATGAAAATTAGATATGTGAGAAGAATGCACTCCACGCTAGTTTTTAAGTCGCACTATCATAAAAGGCACCAAGAAAGTCTCCTTTTGTGAACCTTCTTGGGATCTGTTTTGTTCTAAATTGCTTTATATGCCATCCCTTCTTGCTGTTTCTGTGCATAGTTTTATGAACTCTAATTCATGTACCAGACGGTTTGTCCCTTTTCAAAGTGCACAGTTCCTTGTTTTTAGCATATTCACAAGGGTCGTGCACCTGTCATCACATTCTAGAACGTTGCCATCACCTGCTCCCATCTGCTTTGGCTCCCACTTACCCCCACTCCCCCAGCAGTCCTGCATCCACTTTCTGTTTATGTAGAGTTGCCTATTCTGGTTATTTCAAGTAAACAGAATCACACAATATGGTGTCTTGTGACTGGCTTCTTCCACTTAGCGTCATGTTTTCAGGGTCCATCCTTGTTGTAGCAGGCATTTCCCCTTACTACCAAGTAACATTCCATTGTATGGGCACAGCACACATTATTTACTCATTAATATGTTGATAGACATTTGGGTTGTTTACACTTTTTGCCTGTTGTGACTGATGCTGTCATGAGCATTTTTGTACAGGTTTTTGTGTGGTCATACATGTTCACTTCTCTTGGGCTTATACCTAGGAGCAGAATTGCTGTGTCAGAATAACTCCATGTTTAATCATATGTGGGGTGTGTGTGTGTGTGTCTGTGTGTGTGTGTGTGTGTGTGTGTGTGTGTGTGTGTGTAATCATACTCCATCACCTAAGTTGGAGTGTAGAGGCACAATCATGGCTCACTGCAGCCTAGACCTCCTGGGCTCAGGCCATCCTCCTGCCTCAGTCTCCTGAGTAGCTGAGACTACAGGCACCACCACATCTGACTGATTTTTTTGATTTTTTGTAGAGTTGAGGTCTCGCTGTGTTGCCCAGTCTAGTCTCAAACTCCTGGGCTCAAGCAATCCCCCTGCCTCGTCCTCCCAAAATGCTGGGATTACAAGCATGAGTTACCACGCCCAGCCTATCTATGCTTTTGAAGAATTTTCAGACCACTTAGAACATTTTACACTCCCATTAGCAGTGAAGGGAGATCTGGCTTCTCCATCTGTTTCTCACTAACACTTGTTAATCACCTTTTGAATGTGGCCATCCTAGACAGTATAAAGTGGTGCCTCCTTGTGGTTTTGATTTGAATTTCCTAATGACTAATGGTTTTGAACATCTTTTCCTGTTTTTATTGGCTGTTTGTATGTCTTCTCTAGAGAAATGTCTACTCAGGCCATTTGCCCATCTTTTCAGATTGGGTGGTTTATCTTTTTACTGTTGAGGTGTGAGAGTTATCTATATATTCTGGATACAAGTCCCTTCTCAGACACATATTTGCAAAAACTTTCCCCCTGCATGGTGTGTCTTTTAATTTCTTGATGCTGGTGTTTATAGCATAGATACCATAACTTCTGTGTTCACCACATCATTGCACCATCTTTGGCAGTGACCTTGAAGGCCCCTTGTGATCTTGCTTAAATATCCAGATTCCGGAAGGACGTGTGTGGTATTCAGCGCATGCATGTGCAGAATTCCATTCCCAGCTCCCCTTGATGTCTGCCCTTGCTCTTCTGTGTAATGAAGCAGGGACAGTGAGGCCTCTCTGTCTTTAGCTTGGCTCTTTCATGGTGAACAGTAGGCATGTTTCAGGGGAAACCATCATAACTCTCAAGCAAGCATTCAGATCTCAAAAGAAAGGGATGCAGATAGCTGCAGGTGGGCCTATTTAAATAGCCTTGGACTATATACAACATTTTATTTTCATAAGGGCAGGAATTGTTGGAACTTCAGCCTTAGGTTGTGGCTATAATATAAAAATGGTTGAAAAATCTGTGAGGGTGGCTCGCCCCCACGCATGGGTGCATTGCATCGACTTTGCCTGCTTGTAGAGGGCCATCAAAGTCCTGAACTGGTCATTGGAAAGCAAGACCCAAGACCAGTGATCTAACCACAGGTGGTGATTAGTGCCCTAGGCTGCATTCACACCCACCTGCAAGGTACAAAGCTCTCTACTGGGGTTGCCGTGTCCTGGGCAGGAACGTGCCTTCCTGTGCCTTCCTGTCTCCACCGTTGATCCTAGGTTTTCATTTCAGGTCTTATCACCACAGAAAACAATTTCTTAGCTTGCTCTTTTCCATACAGTGTGTGTGCTGTTTTTATTTTGATGTCACCTTTGAAAGGTCTCAGTTGACTGCATGAGAGAGGGTGCTGGCATGTGTGTGTGTGGTGTGCACTTCTGTCAAAAACATGGCTCACATGGCCCCTTCACAGTTAGAATCATAGTCCACGTGTGACATCTTGTTCTAATGTCACACTACATTTCATGTGCCTAGACAGAAAGTGTGGTACGTTAAAACTTAAATAGAAATGTCAGCTGGAGACTTATGCCTATAAATCCTGATATTAAGATTGGATTATGTCTTAACAAGCTCATGGAAATTCCAAACTGGGGCCTTCAAATCCCCATATTTAATCTCGTCTGCCTTTTAGAATGAGTGAGACAACGCAAAGGTTGCCTTTTAGGGTGCTTGTCATCTAATTAAGAGGCAGGAGCAGTCACCTTGAAATAACTGTAAATGCTGTAAGATTTGTTGTCACGTGTGTGGCATAGATCACAAGAACAGCCTGGCTTCAGAGAGACAGAATGTCATTGATACAGTGATCAAGTGTCCCCCACCATGTCCAGGGCCCTACAGAGCGGGGGCCAAGTGCTGATGACGGGTGCAGGTTGCAGCTTCTGTGGCCAGAATCTGACTGGAGGTGGTTCTAGGCAAGGGAGGCAGGCATAGGGGCTTGCATGCGGAAATGGAAGGATCTTCAGTGAGGAGCACCCAGGAAGGGAAGGGACATGTGAGGACCCCAGGAGCCGGCTGTGGAAGAGGCTTGGCACCTCCACCCCAGCTGGGGCCAACATGTCAACCTCCTCCTCCTTCTTTGACTCTGCTAGTGGGATCACTGTTTTGCTGTGGAAATAGGAGTGGTGGAGGGTAGTTTGCCTCCTGGACCTCAGACGCCCCATGCTCTGAGCACCACCAGCATTGATGTCTTATCCTCACCACAAACCAGTGTCAGAAGTACTTTCAGGAGCTCTCCCTTGCAGAAGGTACCCACCAAAGGTCAGGCAACTGGCTGCAGAGCTATGGGACCCTGCTGGGAGCCACCCCCCCTCCTGGCCACAGCTGGCCCCAGCCCAGGAGGGCTCACTTATGGGCATTTGAAAGTCCTGGCTTGAGACTTACATGTGCTTGGTAAGACGTAAGCCAGTTAGAATGTCAGGATTTATACCTATGGCTCTCTGGTAGACACTCCTACCTGAGTTTTTAAAATGTGATATGGGGCACAATTCAGGATTAAGTATACAAGTGAACATCGTACAGGTAAAGTTTGAGGCTCCTTTTGGTTCCCACTTTGCCTAGTTTGAGATCAGGTACACTTATTGATGTTATGGCCTTTGCCCCCGGAAGTATCCTGCTACTGCCAATCCCCTTGTTATAGTATTATGGTAAATGTTCTAAAAATAAGTCTTTATATCAAATACAGTGCATCTCCCAACCTTCCTCTTGGTTTTTCTTTTTAATATTGTTGTAGCTCTTCTTGGTCCTCTGCACTTTCAATTGCTTTAGAGACCAGTTGTGACTGACACAACCTTTTGACCCATCTAAATTAACTTGCTTTTAAATTAATAAGATATTTTATGTGGAAGTGCTTTATAACCAAGGGAGTGTTACAGGGATTCAAGTCGTAGGTATCTGTGTCATGAAAATATTGTGATTTATATGGATTTAAGAGCACTTTATATGTTCTGCATATCTGCTAGTATACCACTTGCTTGCAAGTAGATAAATATGACTTGACTTTGTTACTTTCTCTTTATAATGTCATGTAGCCTGTGGTCTGTGGAGTGCTGCATGAGTATTTTCTGAAAGGAATACCACTTGGGCCCCAAGACAGGCCAGATAGGTCATTATTCATTTTTTTTTCTTTTTCTTTTATTACATCTAACTCTATTTTTATCACCATCTTTGTGAGGTGAGTGTAAGAGATTTTGTTTGTTTGTTTGTTGCCTTTAAGAAATACTGGGCATGCAGAGTATTTTAATAAATTGTTCATTATGTCTGTTAGGCAAAAGCAAGATGAATTTCAATAGGAATAACATAGTAAAAATGACTTTGAGCTTAAAATTTAATTTCCTATTGATTTTTATAAGACTACTTCCAAAATGCACACATATGCCATTTGCCATTTCTATTCATTTTGTGGAGTAAGGGAACTTTTTTCACTGACTAGTACACATTTGAAGTTTCATTTCACTTAAAATATTCTACATGCAGCTTTATTATTGAATCCTGAAAGTGAAGCAAACACAATGCTCATGTAAAAAGAGTGATTGCTTTGTTCTCTCATTCTTTTAGTCAAGCAGTCTTTGGGCGTGATACTCCAGTGGATGCTTTCTAAGATTAATCAGGCAGGCTTCCTGCACTAAAGGCTCTTAAAACCCATTTAGAGTAAGGGGTGACTCCAAATTCTTGAGACAGTGTGTCTAAGAGGAGGACTGCATGAACTCAGATGGGAAGAAAATCACTTCTGACTGGAATGACTCATTCATTTCCTCACCGAGCACGTCTTCATTGAGTTTCTGTAAGGTGTCAGTTATTGCCCTTCTGAAAGCACCCAGGAATGGCACAGATGCAATCTCTGCCCTTGGAGTCCATGGGCTATGCAGGAAGAAAGACTTTAAACCAGTGACTTCACGGGTGTGCAGAGGAGGAGTTTGGGCGTCCATGTGCTCATGATGGAAGGAGCTCATCTCAGGAGGCAATCAGGCAAGGGCTCATGGACAGGGTGAGTGGCGTGGCCTAGGTGGAGATTGCGTGGGAAGGTGAGGACAGAAAGGTGACCACATGCCAAGGTCCAAGGAGCGCTGGACCAAGATAAGTGGAAACGCATGAGATGTGATCTGATCTGCCCAGAAGAGACTCACACTGCATCTCCATCGTGCCAGATGGAACTCACTGTTATGGTCATGTTGTTGGACTCACCTTGGGTGGAAACCCATTGCTGATCTGCTGGTCTCTCTTCTGCAACTTGTTTTTTGTTGCTAAATTCACCTGCCCAATTTGTTAGTATTTTTAGAGATATCTAACCTGTTATTCTGCAAGTGAACCATCCTTCACAGTTTCAGAAGACTCTGCTTCACCCGGCACTGATGAGGCTGCTGAACAGAACAAGTGTGCCCGTCAGGGGCCCCTTCCTGGAATGGACTGATAAGTTATGCCCCATTGGTTGAGGCAGCTGCTAACCCACCAGTCATCATTTCTTCATCTTATTCTGTGTACATAATGAGATAACTCTATTAAACATCTTCCTGAGGATCAGAGACTGTGTTTAATGTATTCCCCACATCTACCCATGAGGTAACCTCATCAAGGGAGAAAACGAAATCCGCTCACTTTCTGTGTGACCCTTCCGATGATTGTTGATCACAGCTTCCTGTCTAAGATGTTCTCAAGCGAATCTCAGATCTCCTGCTCTGCCATTTGCTGAATCTACCATTCTAAAAACTTTGCCTGCTTTTGGTCCTTGGTACCAACCCAATAACCCATGCCTCTTCAAGAGTCCCCAGGAGTGGATCTTCCATACTGCACACACCAGGCGACTCCTGCTCTGGAACCTTTAGGGATACCTTGGGAGGAAATTCATCCTGGAGACTGGACAGCGAGCCTGGAACAATAGTTATAAAACTGGAAGAGTGGCAGCAATGCCCTAGAAATACTGGGGCCCCCAAGTCTTTTCTGCGCATCAGTCACCTGAGCCAGTGAGGGGCCACCTGAGAGCAGGTAGAATTCATGTCTAATGGGGATGGAATGGGTCCCAGTCAGCTGTGGAAGAGCTCAAGAATGGAGGGAAGACAGACAGGATTCGGGAAAGAGAGGCGCTGTGTGCCCAACAAAGAAACCCTTGTCATTTCCTGGACTGCTACAAAACCTAACAGAGATGGGACATGATTTCTCTTCTTGCTTCCAACCTCCCAAAGAAAACAGGCTTCCTTTTCCTGATGCAATAGGGGAAAATACTATATATAAGTAGAGACACTTAGAACCAAAATGTTTAGAACCTTTACCCACACAAACCACCCGTGAGTTAGTTCGCGATGAGCAGACTCCACGCTGTTTAATCAAGTGTCTTGAAGTTCAAAGGGTCATCTGATTCCAACCTCTCCATCCAGAACTGACTTTGAGATTTCATTAGCTCCACATATGACTTGACTTTTTATTCCTATCTACATTGTAGAGAATCCAGTATTAATTTTGCAAACTGTATAATCCATTCATAAGCCTCTCTAAATTGTTCCTGTAAGAACATAAACACCTATAAGAAAATAAAAGCACAGCCTGTCTGCCCCCTTGTCTTCTGTGGAGATCCCTTCCACACCAGGCCTGGGAGGAGGACAAGTTATTATCCCGAACAGCAGGGAGGGAGAAGATCAAAGGAAATCAGAATGGTTTGACAGCCACCAACCTGTGCTTCCATTTGGCCCCCCAATGTCTTCTTTCCTCTTGAGGAGTGATTTGTTTACTTTCTGCCCAAGAGGTGAACAGTGAGGGGGAAATAATAGCAAGAATTATGACCATCAGGAGCTCCTGTGAAGGTAAACCATGCCTGCATGCAGCTGTCATGTCTCAGGCCCTGCTCCTGGACCCATTCAGAGAGGAACAGAGGGGGAGAATTTTAATAGCGAAGGAAACACCGTTCACCCAAAAGTGCTGTCCATCATGTGATTGCAGTGGTTCCATCAGGAACTGGGTGATGGAAACCAACAACAGAATGGTGCCCAGCTTAGGGCTGGCATGCCAGAGAACAGGCCTGACACATGAGTATCTCACCAGCCGTGGACTACAGAAATCTCTTTCTACTCACGTCTCAATGATGTCCTGCCCCCTTGGGTACTTCTTGTCTCTTGATGTTTAATGACATTTAATAATCTGGAAGCTACTGGTTAAATCCAGGAACAACCCATGAGGATTTTGGTTAGCCTGTGTCATCTTATTGGAGTGACAGTCCTGCCTGTTATTAACAATGTATGCATTGAAATTGCATTGAAGCAAGATCCTTTCTTTTTTTTTTTTTTTTTTTTTT
>NW_007247233.1:785355-792610 GCF_000164805.1 Carlito syrichta | reverse complement strand
GGAGCCTTGCTCTGTTGCCCAGACTGCAGTGCGGTGGCCGCTCCCAGCCACCGCAGCCTCAATCTGCTGGGCTCCGGCTATCCTTCCGCCTCAGGCTTCCAAGTAGCTGGAACTACACTTACATTTCTGCGGGAAGTAGCTTTATCTGCACTTCGGTCTCCTACTCTTATTTCCCAGAGGAAGAGATGATCTTCCTCCTTGCCCTGCCAGTTTCACTGCCCTGTGGCCCAGCCCCCACTGCTACTGCCTGGTAGCAGTTGCCTCCTCTCTCCAGCTCTGTGTCCTGTGCTGTGAAGACACCCAAGTTGTCCCTCTTGGACTGACTGCCAGGTGTTTCTCCTTTTTCCCTTGTCCTTTTCCTCTCCTTTCTGTGACTTCTAACTTCTCAAGCAAGGGTTGTCTACCGGCTGAATCCCATCCCCCGCCCCTCGGGAGCTCCACCCTCCAGAGTAGCACGTGGTGGCCTTGTCACCAGCTGTGACCTCATGGAGTTCCATTCCTCCAGCCATACTTGCAGTCTTTATCCTGAGTACCCTCTGCCCCCCCTTGCCTTCCACCATGGACCCAATCCTGTTTCTTCTCATTCCTCTGGGATACTGCCCTTTGCCTAGTTTTCCATCTGTGTTTCCTTTCACTCTGTAAGTGTGGGCACACACCCTGGGGACATACTTTGAAGCTATGTTTTGGTATTCTTCCTCCAGCTCATCTGCCCTGTGGCTTCACTTAGTACCTCACAGGCCTCACCCAGGCGTCTCTTCTATGTGTCTAACTCAGGCATCTGGGTGAATCACCACACTCCCTTCAAAGCCTTCTCTTCCTCCTACATAGCTCTCTCTGTTTGCAGTATAACCACTTTCCTGGTCAGAGTAAAAGTCTCAGTGTTGGAAATCCTCCACACCTCTTGTCTCCCACATCCAGGTCCTGCGTTTGCTCAGAGTAGTGATCGTAAACTCAGATCCTCCCCACATCATCTCTGGTCCTTACCACCTCACTATTCCCCCCACCTCCATGGCCTGTGGTCTTAGCCTCAAGGTCATCCCACCTTCCAAATATGCATGTCAACTCCAGTACAGTGTCCCTGTCGTGGTGTGGGTCACATATTTTAAACCCATCAGAAATCCTTTCCTTCCCTTACCTTCTCGTGAGATCAGATACTCCAATGACTCCAAGGATTTCTGTGTCCGGCTTATCTTATTTTAAGTTTTTAAAAATTGGTTGGATACTATTATAGCAAATTCTAAGAGACTTTCCCTTTTAGGGGTCTTGACCTGAAATTGTTCACCTCAGTCAGGGAACCACATTCCTTTATTGGGTAATATTAATTAAAGGGAATTTTCCTCCGCTTAGTTTTACACCTATCCATTCTTATTCTTCTGTGCCTCATCTCTGCCTTCTTTGATTAGTAGGTCGTGTAAGTACAGATGAGTCCCTCATGCTCACTTTACATGGGATTGGATTTTCTTCTCAGAATAGTCAAGCAAAGAGGCTTTCGTGAAAGTAAAGTTCCTGAAGGCCACTAATGCACACAAATATGTGTCTGACTGTCAATGGCAGAATAGAGCCAGCTATGACCATAATGCTTTTCTATATGTCAGAGAGGAAAAGGAGGCTTACAATTAAAAGATTATCTGGGGATGGAGTCCCAGTGGGTATGCTTAGACTGTAAGGGTGTGGACACACCCGCTTCCAGAGCTGCTTCCTGTCGTTGAACTCAAGGTTTTGGGACTTATGAAATAGCATCATAGAATTTTAGAGTACGAAATTACATCCAAAATTATTAATTTCAACTTCTTCATTTCCCCAAAGGAAGGAAAATACCACAATGAAGAATTTTGACTTAGGCCACAGTTCTAATTAATTCCAAGACTGTTGCTAGTATCCCAGTTCCAGTGACCAGATTTTCTTATATTATTTTACCTCTTTTATTTTTGTACTTTTTATTGCATCTTAATAAATATTGAATAGATATAACATTGGTGATCTGAGAGCCAAGTGCTGTCGGTGCAACAGAAAAATCTCTGTGTGATATTTTAGATCAGATCTTGGAAAAATTCATGTCTTTGGAATGACAAACTTTTTTTTACATTTGATACTTTTTTTATAATATGTTTGCTCTGATTACTAAAATAACACAGATTTACTGTGAAAATTATGAGAGAAGTAAATAGAAAGAAATCTCAATCTCACATCTTCTAGTTTAAAACAACACCTGTTAAATGTTTGGCATGATTTCCTCTGCTTCTTTTTCCATATACACATATGGGCAGTTTTTTAAACATTTGAGTCACCTCTGGACACTGTTCCATAATCTGCTTTTATGACTCACCACTATATTTTCAGCATTTTACCTTTGTCAGTAAATACTTGGAACACACAAAAATAGTGGTCACATATCGATTAAAGTATGCTTTATTTAGCTATCCATTTTAAAAATTAAATTCATTCTAATTTTTACATTATTAGAAACCCTATGATGAACAATATTGAACATAAAATCATCCATGCACTCTTATTTTCTTAGGATAAGTTCTTAGAGATGGAATTACTAGGTCAATAGCATATGAACAGAGGTCGTCCTAAGCATTTGCCTTTGTCATCATGTTATCTGAGTTGTTTGAGAGTTTTACCTTCCTCTACTCTCAGAACCCTTACTGTTATCATTTTGTTACTTACGAATGTTTAATACGTTACAAATTATGTATTTTTGTACATAAGTATTAGTGAGTTTGAAATTTGTTCACAAGTTTATTGATTATTTGTCATGTTAGTCATCTGCTTAGATTCTTTGCCATAGCTAATTACACTATTTGCCTTTGTTGATTTGTAAGAGCTCTTCATATATTGAGTGCTAGCAATTTACCTTTTGCGGGTGTTTATTTTCTAAAACCAGTTTTTTTTTTGTGGGATGTAAATTATAAATTTTAATGTAACCAAATCTGTAAATTATTTCCTTTATAAATTCTCCTTTTCCTCTTGTACCTAAGAAAGAAAGGTCTATATCACTCTGAGAATTAGGGAGCTGTTCACTTCTGTTATGTCAGCTATGCTATAATTTCACCGTTTACTTTTAACACTTCATCACAATGATTCTAGATGACTGTGCAAAAATGGTATCTATTTACCACAATTTTAAATGCTATTTCTGTCATGTTCTTTTCTCATGGTGTTAGGTTTGTTTTCTATCTGATTCTGTTCTATCCGTTCTGTTTACTTCCATTCTGTCTGCTCTATTCTAGTCTAATTTTGTTCTGTTTCTGTATCTTTCTTTCTCTTTCAGCCATAGTATTACTATAAAGAATTTTTTTCCAAACACTTAGAATCCAAAAATGTACATGGGGATTTGATTGGAATT
Source organism: Carlito syrichta (assembly GCF_000164805.1). Classification (NCBI taxonomy): domain Eukaryota; kingdom Metazoa; phylum Chordata; class Mammalia; order Primates; family Tarsiidae; genus Carlito; species Carlito syrichta. The sequence goes on along the minus strand of NW_007247233.1, from coordinate 789,258 downwards.
AAAATAAACCCCTGAATGACTCAGGGAAACTAACCGTTCAGTTTCCTCAATTCTCTTGTGACTCCCGCCTGTTTTCTCTGGTGCTCAAGCTGCATTCAAAAACTTCCCTTCCTGGTGACTCCACCTCCCTTCTCTGATAGGGCTCTTTTGCTCTTTTTTTTTTCAATAGAGGTGTATGAGTGTTAAGCTTGGAGGCCTGAGTGACTAAAAATGTCTGTTTGTTCTCATGTGATTACTATTTCAGTAGTTGTTGGATTTGAATTTCAAAAATACTTTTCCTCAACATTTCATGCTGATGTTCTTTGTTCTTAGGTGTCTAACGATCCTTTGTTATCGATTCATACTTATAAAGTCATTAGGACAAGTTGCTAGCATACTCTGTTTCCCAAGGAGGCCTGTCCTTATGTAACAGTGGGCGTGTCCAAGAGCAGTTTCCCCATAGAATTTGAGGGCAGACAGCAAGTAGACAGGCAAGCATGCCCTCCTGGAGGGCGACACCCTTCAGTGCAGCTCTCTCTGGTGGGCTGCCCGCCCGTCCTCCACCTCTATCGCCTTCCATGTTTCTGTGTCTCTCATTCCTCTAGGCCTGATGCAGACAGGCATTGACTCGGGCATTGACTTCTTACTGTCAGGTATCAGGCATTGTAGTCAAGTGGTCAGAAACATTTGCTTAGGGGCCTCTGGTTCAATGATCAGCTCCTCACTCACGAGTGACATGAGGGACTAGTGAGATTTGTGAACTCACTTTTTGTAACAGAATGCGGGGGAGGGGTGAGGCTATAGATGTAGATATATAAACATATCAATGTATATATGTTATGTATCTGTAGATACAAAATTATAAACATGCATCATTTGAAATACATCTATAAACATATATACAGAAATATCTCTAAATGAAAATATATATACATAAGAAAACACAACCTCAAACCCCTACACACATACAAACACACACACACTTAGATGTCCTGTGTCTTTCAGTGGACCTATGTGAAGTAGCATTAACAAATCCTGCCCAACTCATAGGTTATGTGAAATCCATGACTCTCTGTCAAGCACCAAGAACAGGCCTGGCCCTCCCAGGACCCATGCCAGACCCCCTGTCCCCTAGTGGTCAGTTCTCTGGTCTCAGTCTAGGCACTACCCAGCAGATTCTCTGTCGATTCCCAGTACAGCTGCTAATTACCTATCCTGTCAATTTCCCTGTGACCTGTGCTGCTATTTATAATTTGCGGCTCTCTGGTTCCCTAGAGAAGTACTCCCCTTGGTGCCGATGTGCTGTGAAGTCCCTTTCCCGACAAGCCAGCCCCAGCCACTTCCCACTTTTAAGGATTTCTGAGAACTTTCTGGTCCACTGCTGCATCCTGGCTAGTGACTTTTTAAAATTGAAACTTCCAGCATGTTCTCAAGCTCTGTCTCTGAACAATTTCTGTGCCACAGATACTTGCTTCCCCCGCAGATGTATCAGGTTCAGTCAGGCCTTTCAGCTGGACTTGCTCAGGGTTGGTGGCTGCTGCTGACAATGTTCTACTTTGAGGGATGAATTGTACAACTAGCTTAGCTCGAAAGTGGCCACAGTGGGTCCTCCTGGGGTGTTGGCATTCTGGAGAAGTTTTAGCAGAGAGCACAGTGTAGCTACATGTCTGCTACTGTAGCAAGCCACCACAAACTGGGCAACTTAGACAACAGAAATCAGTGCTCCCACAGTTCTGGGGGCCGAATGTCCCAGATGAAGCTGTGGGTAGGGACAAGCTCCCTCCAGATCTTCGAGGGTAGGATCCTTCCTTGCCTGTCCCAGCTTCTGGTGGCCCCAGATGTTCCTTGACTTACAAATGCATTTCTCTAGCCTCTGCCTCAGTCTTCACACAGCCACCTCCCTGTGTGTCTGTCTCCATGTGGCCTTCTCAGGAGGACACTGGTCGGACGGGGTTAGGGCCACCCTCCTCCACTATGGCCCCGTCTTCACTGATTACGTTTTGTAATTCTGAGGTCCTGGACTTCACCATACTTTTGGGGGGGATACAATTCCACCCATGGCATGTGCCTTGCCACTTTGACTGAAGCCACCCCACTACAGCCGAACTGAAAGTTTTCTGCAGATACCAGATCGAACTTTTCCATTACTGAGCTCTTGGCTTCGCTCCACATGCCCCGTCATGCACGCGTGCCTCCAGGGCCTTCCGTGGACCGGCATTTGCTGAGTCTGTGCACGTTGGCTTTTTCCATCACCTGCATCTATTAAAGGCAGCTGGGTGACCGCAAAATTCCTGGGCTGCAGGCTTTTTGTGCCTAATGCTCAGTGAACATTGTTCTCTGGTATCTTCTGGGCATTTCCTACGTAGAAGAGGATTCTCGAGTCTGACTTTTTGTTTTTGTGATGCTTGTAGTTTAATAATGCTCAGATCGGACCCTCTTCATTAACTTTTATCACATGGCAAGCAGATCCAGTTTACTTTCAAAGGTGTTTGCTATTTTGTTTTATTTGCTTTTGAGTCCAAGAAGGTCTTATTCTAAGTCATATCTTTGACAGCCTGCTGTTTCATCACTTCAAGGCCATCCCTTGCCCATTGCTGTTGTGTCTACTGCCTTGGTCCTACCCACTGTCTGATTGCTCTCAGCATTTTCTTCTGTTCTTTTCCTTCTGTATTTGATGAGATCTTCTCAAATACTGGGGTGTTTTGTTTTCAGCATTGATTATGCTCACTTTGGCCCCAATGAGGATTCTATTTTTAAAATAAATTGTATTGTGTATATTTCAGGTATACAATATGAAGTTGTGAGGTTCATTTAGATAGTAAAAGGGTTACTATAGTAAAGCGAATCAATATATCCATCCTTTCACACAGTTACTCATTTTTTGGTTGTTTTTGTGATGAGAGCAGCCAGTACCTATACGTTTCCCATGAATCCCATCCACACAGCAGTGTCACTACCATAATCCTCAAGGCGGTGTTGAGTCGTGCTGCTACCTCTGGATTCTTCTGGGGAGGCTGACGGGGTAGCTCTCCGCTGAGTCACGCTTCTGGCAGGCTCCGTCTTTGGCTCTGCCCAGCCCTGACGTCAGATCTCCGTCCTCCTATGGCAGGGGAGGCCATGGAGGTCGCGCCAGGACTCTGAACTTGCTCTGAAGTTGGGGTTTTATCTGCCAGCTTCTGACAGCTGGTTCTCCAGCTCCTGGAGAGTTCCTGTTCTCCTCCAATCCTTGACTTAGAAACTGGTAACTTACTATTCTGATTTTATTTCCTGCTGTTTCCAAGTTTTAAGCAAAAAGTGAAAGCAAAACAGCAACAAAACAAGAAGCTGCTCCAGCCAGATGGTGCCTGCCATTTCCAGCCCCTGCATCTGTTTGGCGTCACCTTGGCTGCCCTCCCCTGACCACCATCTGTGGCTCCCCAAATTGTCTCGCTTCCTCCTCTGAGCAGCTTCCCGAGCTGCCCTGGGCTCTCCCTCCTCTGACTCCTCCTATTCTGGTGGTCCAGTGACCTTGTATGTCCCTGAATGGATGGAGTAAATGATCTCATCTCCCCGTGAAGTAACGTGTCTCTCCAGTCTCTTCCTGTTCCGAGAGTTTCACTGATGTTGTACAGAGTGAGGAGTAAGACATTTTGAAAATGTTTCTAACAAATTCTATGTGTTTGCACCAAAGCATTCTGGGACACGTCTTGCAAGACTGATAGAGCATGCTCTAGGTGTTTGATGAACACATATTGGAGACACAGCAATGCAGGCCCACTCCCATGGGCAGTCCCTCCCAGAGCCACTTTTAAAAGCTGGAAGTCCTTAGCCAGGCTCGGTGGCTCAGCCTGTAATCCTGCGCCTTGGGAGGTTGAGGTGAGTGGATTGCCTAAGCCCGCGGGTTTGAGACCCGCCTGGGCAACTTGGTGAGACTCATCTCTACAA
>NW_007247233.1:707427-785117 GCF_000164805.1 Carlito syrichta | reverse complement strand
TGGCCACTGCACTCCAGTCTGGGTGACAGAGTAAGACTCCAACTCAAAAAAAAAAACACATAAAAGCTGGAAGTCCAATTTCCTAGTATTCCTTTAGGCTCTCATCTTCCCCGACTTAGTGAGGCTAAAACAAAACCCCCGGGGAGGGCAGAAGCCATTACTCCTGCAGCTCTCCGGAAAGCCTGACTCATGTCCACTGACTTCTGTCAGTCCAGAGAATCTTCTGACCATGGAGGTGGGGTCTCGCCAGTGGATCATACTGGGTCAGTTTCAGGGCCAGTACAGCTCTGTCCCAGCCTTGACGGAGGACAGGTGTTCACGAAACCGCACACTTAGTGCTGCAGGCTCACACCTCCATTCCTTTTCTTTCTTCGTGTGAAAATGAGCCCAGTACCCCAGGAGGGGCCCCAGGTATACCCCGGCCTTTTGGTGAGCTGCTGGGCAGACCTTGGCTCCATCCAGGCCGCAAGACATGAATTCCTCTTCTGGTTTTTGCTGGCAGAAGGAGGAGACTGACCATGTAACCAGCGTTTTTGTTTCAATATGCCCACCTATTTACAGAGAGCCGGGGCTCTGTCCTAAAGCACTTAATTTTTGAAAGAGTAGAGACAACTGCAACGTTCCTGATTTTGGTGCTGATTCATCCAGTGCTGAGGGCATCCTGCCTTTCGTTCTGCAGAGCCCTCACCCGGCCCCCCACCACTCAGGTTCCCTTGGCCACCCACCCCCCTGCTAGTCTGGAAACCAGCTCTGGGAAGGCAGCTAGGCCTGTCCTGGCCACTTGCTGTGGCACAGGGCTCACCTGGAGCTCTAGAACCCGTCTTTGCTGGTCCTGTCAGCTGTGAACACGGAAGGGTCGTAAGCCACAGCACCCTTTTCATCACATGCTGGTGCCTGGCCTGATCCTCTTAGGGCCCTGAGCTTCCAGGACCCCTCACACCCATCGTCAGGGCACAGCAGCAGCCTCAGGTTACAGGGCACTCCTATGTCACCCAGCAGTGAAGCCCACAGTTCTGGGAGTCGAGATCCCAGGACCCAGTTCTGCCTCTGATTGGTTTTTCTAGGAACAGGAGTCATGTACACACAAGGTCACAAGTCACCAGATGGCACACCCTTAGCTGGGGTGAGAGGGTGGGGACTCCAGTGTCCCAGAGGCAAGCTGTAGGTTCCAGGGTGGGGTCCCCAGTGGAGAGGGGGCAGTGAAGGACTCCTATGCAGAGAGGTGTTTCCTGAGACCCTGACATCAGGAGCAAGATGCCCCATGTGTACCAGGGCTGCTGGATCCAGATTACACACCCCTAATGTTTTCTGCAGAAAGTCGCACCTGCAGTGAATAGCTCATACCTCCTGAAACAACCACTTATGTTCTGAGCAGCTACTTTGGGGCAGGCCTTATATGGTGCTCTGAATCACTTCCTAAAACTTTGATTTTTAAATCTACTCCTCTAAATTATCTTAAGGTGAATATTATGATCCACATTGTCTTGATGAGGAAGAAAGGAGGCTCTGGGCATGGCGCTTTGAGGTTTCAGTGTAATGCAGTATATGATAGTTCAACAAGCTCATAAAAGAAACAAGTTATTTCTTGCTCATGTGTTAGTCTCATGTCTGTGTTCCTGGCCACATTTCTTCCTCGTGGTGATCTGGGCTCCTCCATCATCCAGCATTCCCCAGGGCCTGGAAGAGCCCTGCAGTCTCCATAGAGGAGGGGCGGCTAGGAGAGAAGCACCTGCTACTTCAAGGTACACGAGCCACTCACACTCCATTGGCCAGAGCTAGTCACATGACTGCCCCTGGCTGCAAGGAAGGCTGGGAAATGTAGTCCCCACTGGGAGGGGACAGGCAGTACAGCCCCACCTATGGCAGGAGAAGGTAGATTACTGTAAGTTGTAGCAGTCTGTGCCAGGATGGATGTTAAATTTGTCACTACTCCATAATAAACTGGTTATTCTTTCTCCTCTTCTTGTAAATACAGACTAGTTCATAGGCCTCATAAAAAATCTTTTGATATCATGTTTGAGATTTTCTCTTTAACACTGAAAAATCAGCCTGGGAAATTGCACAGTGTTATGAATTAATTTCAAAATTAGGTTCTGTAATTAGACAGACAGTAGATATATTGGAGAATCCTAGCTAATAAATATAGATATGTGAACAATCCTCAATTCCTCAACCTCCAAAACAAACAAAAAAATCATAATTAAGAAGCTACAACTTGGCAAGACTTCCACTCTACAATAAATCAAAATATTAGCCAGTCATGGTAGCATGCACCTTTAGTCCCAGCTACTTGGAAGACTGAGCAAAAGGATCACCTGGGCCCAGGAGGTCGAGGTTGCAGTAGCTGTGATTGTGCCACTGCACTCTGGCCTGGGCGACAGTATGAGATTCCAACCCCAAAAAGACAATCAAACAAAGATGCTAAAGTTGCTGGATGTGGTGGCTTACACCTATAAACTCAGCCCTCTGAGAGGCCAAGGTGGGAGGATGACTTGAACCCAGGAGTTCAAGACCAGCCTGGGAAACATAGCAAGACCCTGTCTCTACCAAAAAAACAAAACAAAACATCCCCAAAAAACGACAGTTGCTGAGGACGTGGTCATGAAGAACTGTTCCAATGGGAACAGCTTGATTTCCCAGCCCCAGCTCACTCACTGCCTCTTTCTCATGTAGGCAGAGCTGTGTCTTTCTTTACATATCTCAGGACATTCTGGGTAGACAGAAAAGTGTGTCCATTCTTATCTTCTTTTGGAGCCTGAGCTGCCCAAGCCCTATGTCCCCGTAGCGATTTGTCCCCGTGCAAATCCACATTCAGGGCACAAAGACCAGTAAGAAGCCTGCAGGTTTTCTCACACCGGTTGCCACAGTTGAAATTCACTATGTATTTCCGGGACATATTCGTATGGCACGCCAACATGCCACCCCCTCTGAGATCTCAGAATTGGCCTGACTGGATCTGTAGTCAGCACTGGCTATGTAAGTCCTGAGTCCCACCACATGCTTCTGAGTTTCAACTAATGTCGCATTTCAGACAGATCACTCACAGTCCTTTGACGAGAGCTGGGTCCCCTTGGAAGGGTCTCTGTGCTCACAGCTCCTCCGTGTATTTACTGAAAACTTGGCATGGCAGCATCACTTCATGGTCTCATTTAAAGTTTCAGTTGAACTACTGTGACATCAGGTGAAAAAGATCACAAACACAGATAAGTGAGCAGATGGGTACACCATGTGAGTCTCTTTAAGTCCCAGAGAGCTGGTTAGTAACTGAAAAATTCCCAGGAATTTTTCACCTACTGACCTTATTGTATGACACGATGGATCTGGTGGAGCTGTAATATGTATTTGAAGATGTCAGTGTTGACACTTAGCATGTCCCTGTCCCCAGTTAGTCAGGTAATTAAATTACTCCAAATAAGAGACAGAGAGCTGTGGACTAAACTGTCTTCCCAGAGTTCAGAGATTGAAGTCCCAATGTGACTATATTGGGAGACAGGGTCTAGAAGGAAGTTATGAAGGTTAAGTCGGGTTATATGGGTGGGATTTGTGTCCTTCTAAGAAGAGGAAGAGAGACAAGAGCTCTCTCTTTCTCTGGCCACCATCTTTCTGTGAGCCAGGAAACAGGCCCTTGCCAGGAACCAGATTGACTGGCACCTTGTCCTTGGCCATCCAGCCTCCAGAACTTGGGAAATAAACACCTGTTCTTGAAGCCACCCCATCTATGACATTTTTTTATGGTTGCTCAAGCAGACCAAGACAGCATCAAAAAATGCCAAGGTATTGTTTATTGTTAACCTTATTTCATAGTGTAACTGGTCTACTAGAGCTATAAAATGTATTTTAAGATTTAAATTTTTATTGACTCTCAGAGTGCTGCTGTCACCCCTGGGGAAAGATAAAATTACTAGAAATAAGACAGATGTGTTGACCGTGTTTTGCTTTGAGCTGTGTTCCCATTAGATGGAACCCTGTGCGTTTTGCTGGAGCCTGGGGAGGGTTTGACCCTGGGGAAAGTTGGAGGTTGGGCCCACAGATGAGGCCGGGTGTGCTGTCTACACAAGCTCAAGTTCAGTGCCTTTAGCTCACAAATAGCAATTTGGTCATTTCTAGGATCTAATTATGTGCAATATGATACTTTTAAAAACATGCAAATGCAGAGTAAAACTTATTAAGCTGCTTTATCTTAATTAGAATTGATGTTGAAATAATTATTGTGTGTATACTTTAATTCTGTTTACGCTGGGTGAATTTCTTATGAATAAAAGCGGTCAGCAATCAAATTAAGGTCAAATGAATGAATTTTAAAGTAGGAGACAGCATGGGGTATACAAGTACAGTGAGTTATGTATCTTAAATCTTCAAATCATTATCCGCACCAAATTGCCAAAAATATTTGTTTTATTATAATGTCACTCAAGAAAAACTGAATACAGACAATAGAATACAACTATATACTACACAGTGTAAGCATGTCCTTTTTTTTCTTTTTCTTTTGAATTGGACTCTCACTCTGTCCCTCATGGCTCACCACAGCCTTGACCTCCTGGATTCAGGCAATTCTTCTGTCTTAACCTTCCAAGTAGCTGGGACTATGTTATGCACCACCACGCCCAGCTACATTTTCTTTTTTTCTTTTTTAGAATTGAGGTCTCTGTGTGTTGTCCAGGCTGGTCTCGAACTCCTGGCCTCAACTGACCCAGCCTTGGCCTTCCAAAGGACTGGATTTATAGGTGTGAGCCACCGCACCCAGTCAACAAGTACTTCTATAAGAACACAAACCCCCTTGGCAGGTGCAGCCCAGGCCAGTAGCTCTGGGCTGTTTTGACAAACTTGTCTTCTCTTTCTTCTTGTTTTTTAACCCACTGATCTTTTGTGTTCAGTGCTGTTCCACAACAGAATTGCTGTTTTTCTTTAGCTTGGACTTTCTCACTAAATATGGAGTACAAAATGCGGAGGTTTTTTTGGTCTCTCTGAATGCAGTTGAGTCAAGATTGAATTTTTTTTTTTTAATTTTAACTTTTTTTGTTCGAGTCAGAGTTTCACTTTCTCACCCAGGCTGGAGTGCAGCAGTGGCATGCTCATGGCCACCACAGTCTTGACTTACTAGGCTCAGATGATCCTTCCGCCTCAGCCTTCCAAATAGCTGGAACCACAGGCATGTGCCACCACGTCCAACTAATTTTTTTGATTTTTTGTAGATATGGTGTCTTGCCAAGTTGCCCAGGCTGGTCTCGAACCCCTGGGCTCAGACAGTCCTCTTGCCTAGGCCTCGCAAAGTGCTGGCATTACAGGCCTTAGCTGCTGTGCCTGGCCTAAGGTTGGATTTTAAGTGCAGAATCTCATAAAGAGCGTTTCTAAACTGTAATCCCACTGTCTCTCACCATCTCTGTATGGACTCTAGCAATACCCTGGATCAGTCTATACTTTTCCCCGCATAAAAACCTCATGAGGTCCATGGGGGAAGACCACATAGCTGAGCCTGGGCCCTTTGATTTAGCGGCCCTGACCCAGCCTGTGGTTTCCATTAGCAGCCCTGCTGGTTCAGATGCCAGCCACCACCTAGGGACCAGCTCTGCATAACCTCTCTCTAGATTGGAGCATAGCTGTCAAGAATGAGGTTTGAAGCCATCATTTTAAGAGAGAGAACTGTATCGTAGTAATAGCCGAGAATCTCCCAGCTCCTGCCTTCCTCTATAATCCTTAACAATGTGAACCTACACCACCCTACGGCAAAAGTACAATCTCTGCAAAAGAAGACCGAGGGTTGCCCTGGAGCCAGGATCCAGAATCCTGCCTGTTCGCCTCAGCGTCCGGCTCTTGCTGTTTCACTGTTTCCTGGGGCCGGCTTGGTTTTAAGCCTTTTTTGTCCAAGGACAGTGCTGTGTGTGCAGCAGGACAGACAGCCACAGAATCAGGGTCCTTCTGTGGAAGGAACTCCAGGCCCAGCATTTGGGGGTCAGGAAGCCTGAGTTCCAGCCCTGCCTTGTCCTGTTTGGAATCTGAAGCCATTTATTCTCTTTGGAATTTGGCTTCTTCATCTAAAAAAAAAAAAAAAGTGATGACATCTTGATGAGCGCCCTCACACCTGAAGGTTTTATTCTTCCAAGCCAGTCGACACAGGGAATTCTATTTATAGAGAGATGGTGTTTCTTAGTCATGGAGAGGCAGCTGACCCCTGCTTTCTTCCCTTTGTCTCTGCTGTAGGCACTGTTCTGAGATCTTAACTCTCTTCAGATAGCTGTTCAATACGGAATGCATGTAAAAAAGAAAGAAAATCATTATACTTCCGTGAAGTTAAACTGTGGAAATATTTTCAGAACTAGAGAGAATAAACAAAAAGCAACATCAAACCCATCTGCTCATCAGTGGATAATCCTTTAAAATAGAAATTGGCTTTTTTCCTCTCTGGAAAGCCTCACACGATAAACAAAATGAACAGGAAATGAACAACCTTGTCATTTCAAAGTGCTTTCCATCTTGGCAAAAGGTACTCGCTCGCAACAGATTTGGCAGGTCGGACTCCCAGCAGAAGCCAGCGCCGAGAATAGTCCTTCCCCACATACGTCTGAGCTCCCTGTCCTCCCAAACCCCAGCACACAGCCTAGGGCTGTGCTCCTGACTTTTGAATGCAAAGATGAAAAAAAAGAAAGAAAGATAGAAAGAAAGAGTCACGTGACTCACTGCGGTTGGTCCAAGCCTGGTCTCATTGTTTTTGTATGCTTGCAATCTTCCCTCCATGTGCACCAATAAGTCGAGCAATTTTCATCAACAGAAGTTGTGTTTAATGGGTATGGTTTTGGGGTGGCTGTGCCTGCCGCCCCACCCAGCTGTGGTCAGTGTGGAAGCAGTGGGCGAGTGAGGGGTATTTTTGCTCCATCTTGAGTTGTTCATTTAAAAATCATCCCTATCTTTGACAAAAGCAGGGCCCCCCCCCAGAGTCTTTGCAGGGTTCTTGGTGTCTTACTAAAAACACCACGTTAGAAGGTTCTGTGAGTTGTATTTTCATAAAGTCTATTCAGATGTTTTACTACTTCGGAAAGTCCTGCTTCTCACGCTGCCTGATGCATTGACTTGCTTTTTCTGTCGTCCTCTCTGTGTGGGTCCTGTTTCCTCTCCACCCCTCTCTTTATCTAATTGAGTATTTACAGTACTCTTGCAGCCAGCCCTCGGCCAGTATTTTAGGACTCATGAAACAAGTGCTCTAACTCTAGCTCTCTGTGGGGTGGAAAGAGGTAGAGTAACCAGGGCCAGGTACAGTGGCTCATGCCTGTAATTCCAGCATATTGGGAGGTGGAGGTGGGAGGATTGCTTGAGGCCAGAAGGTTGAGATCAGCCAGGAAACATAGTGAGACCCCCATCTCTAAAAAAGTTTTTAAAAAATTAGCCTGATGTGGTGGTGCATGGCTTTCCTCCCAGCTATTTGGGAGGCTGAGGCAGGAGGATCACCTGAGCCCAGGAGGTCGAGGGTACAGTAAGCCATGATTTTGCCTCTGCACTCCAGCCTGGATGACTGAGTAAGACCCTGACAATACTACTAATAATAATAACAACAAAAACAACTGGTGATCTGGCCCAAGCATGTCTTGATTGGATGCCCAGAAATGGTTTTGTTTTGTGCTTACTAGATGAGAACTTTTTTCTTTTTTGAGTTGGAGTCTCACTCTGTCACCCAGACTGAAGTGCAGTGGTACACTCCTGGCCACCGCAGCCTCAACCTGCTGGGCTCTGGCGATCCTTCCGCCTCATCCTTCCAAGTAGCTGGAACTACAGGCACGCATTACCATGCCCGGCTAATTTTTTGATTTATTATAGACATGAGGTCTCGCCAAGTTGCCCAGGTGGGTCTCGAACCTGCGGGCTCAGGCAGATCCACTCACCTCAGCCTCCCAAAGCATGGGATTACAAGCTGAGCCACCGAGCCTGGCTGAGAATTTTTTTAAAGGTTGTAAGTAGCTGCCTTTATGCAGGACTGGTATTATCTTTGAAGTGGATTCTCTGCGTCTGATGCAGTTTCACATGGATGGAGGATATTATCTTCCTCCTCTTTGAATTCTGTATAAATTATTTAAAAGTTGCCCTTAACTCTTTTCAAAATCAGCAAATTCCTAGACAATTTTGCCACCCTGCAATGGGTTCTAGGTTGCAATTGCAGGCATCAGGCTCTCCTGAGCGAGAACTTTGGGGTGTTTATGGTTGTGACCTGGGACTCATCGGGGTAAGTGCCACTAGGACGGGCTGTCAGGGCCCCAGTGTCTATGTCACAAAATATGAGGATGACGCTTTATAGTGCAAGCTCGTTGCATAGTCGGCTGCCCCAAGGATTGAGCACATTTTGCAAGGAGGCACCTGGACACCTTCTCCAGCTGGGGTTGTATTCCTGGTTTACTGCTCTTCCAAACTTTACAAGGGGGGACCCTCGCAAAAAACCCAGCATTATCTTTTGGAGAACAGCCCCTTGTAGTTCAGGCTTCCCCCACTAGGTGAGTGTTCTAGGAACCTGTCAGCATCCATGTACCAGCTAGCATCGTGAAAAGCTGTGTTCAGCTTAATAAATTTTTTTTGAGATTCTTTCAACATGTTTGCCCATTTCATGGTGGGTGATTTATGATTACCCCTGCCCACACCACACTGAGTGTTCAGCAACTTTTGCCCAAAAACAGCATGACTCCCATGCCCCATCCTCCCTATTCACCTGATCTCTCCCTGAGCAACTTTTTTTCGGTTTCCCTAGATGAAAAAAGTCCTCAAAGGGAAACGTTTTGCTGATGTGGAAGAGGTGAAACAAAAAACAGCAGAAGCAATAAAAGATACCAAAATTGATGAGTTAAAAAACTGTTTTAACAGTGGAAAAAGTATCTCAATAGGTATATTGCATCAAACAGAGTGTCCTTTGAAGGTGACTGAAATTTGAACATGTAAGAATAAATAAACAACATTTTATAAACAGATTCCAGGGTTTTTTGGATCCCCCTCATAAATGGAGAGCAGTGTCTCTCCCAGCGGTGGTACATGTGATGGGGCACTCTGTCCTTGATGCAGAAAAAGCCTCCACGCTCTTCTGCAGTGGGCCCTGTGTCTTCCCCAAGATGGCACAGGGTGCTCCCCACCCTTCATCTGCTGTGTACCCTGTGGTACACAAGGACCTAAGCCAGAGTGAGGGTGCCTTCTGCATGGGTGACCCCCAGAACAGGCCAGTGAGGCTACATTGTCAGGGTCAGCATTGTTTGAGACGGACATTCTGCATCTGATGTGGCTTTTTAGGGACCAAGGATATTGGCCCCCTGCCCTCCCTGGGCACCCCGTCCTCGTGCTGAGCAAGAGGGTTTGGTGTACACAGGGGGATTCTCCCTCCTGGGTGCTCTGTCCCCTCTGACCACACAAGCTACATTTCTACATGTGCCCTCCATCCCCTTCCTCAGCTGAGCAGGGCTGAGACCCAAACATGGGTTTGAGGGGAGCAGAGGAGGTGGGGGTACCGCCTTGACCCACACCCAGCAAGAGGGTGACTCGTGCGCACTTACTGTTGGCGTCGGCTCCACCATGGCTCTGTCCCTCCTTGCCTATATCCCCTTAGGACCCTCGATGGGAGACGCAGGTAGGAGAAACTGCAGGTCCAGTTGGACCACCTTGGCCCCCTGGCCCAGGTCATGCCGCCAAGGGCAGTGCTCAGGGAGCTGTAAGCCCATGACAAGGCAACATCTGTGGGGAGCAGCCAGTGACGTGGCCAGGACAGGAATCATTTCATCTGCAGTATGTGCACATCATCTCAGAGTCCTTGAAAGAGTTACTTTGGGGAGAGAGCTAAATCCATTGCTGCCACTTGTGCTGTTTCTACAGACTCTGACAGACATAATCATCCCTTCCTGGTTTAGCGAGCCCAAGAGGCCACTGGCTGCCATCTTAAACCATAATGTTGCATTAATATTTGTTTTATAACATACTTCTTTTCTAAATATGAAGTTAGCAACTGTGCATGCTTATGTTATAGTTTCAGTCTTTTCGTCAGTAACTGTGGAGTAACTAATAAATGGAGGACTCTGAGTCAGAAATCCCAATCAGAGAACTCTAGAGAAAATCAGAAGCCCTCAGGCATCCTACCAGTTAGATGTAGATATTTACTAGCTGATACATTTTTGTTCTTATATTTATATCTAGATAATATTTTTATTATAAAGTTAATATAATTCTGAACATAGAAATTTTGTGTTCTTTGAAAAAAAAGTGGGTATTACACTGTCTGTTCCCATGTCATTAAGTATTATCACAGATGAATTTTATTTTGCGTATAATGGTCTGTTGTTTGCCTTTAATTTATTTAAACAATATACAAACTTGGGGGTTTTTCTCCTACTGTTCTTCAGTATAAATAATGCTGACAAAGCATCCTTACACATAAATATTTGTCCCTAGCTCTGATTTTTTTTTCTAGAAATCTTTTTTTTTTTTTGAGATGGTGTCTCACTCTATCACCAAGGCTGGAACACTCATGGCTCACGGTAGCCTTGACCTCCAGGGCTCTGGAGATCCTTCCACCTCAAGTTCCTTCTACTTTAGCCTCCTTCGACCTCAGCCTCTCAAGTAGCTGAGATTACAGGCTCAAGCAGTTGTCTTGCCTCAGCCTCCCTAAGTGCTGAGATTGCAAGTGTGAGCCACTGCATCTGGGCTCTAGAAATCTTGAAAGTGAAAGCAGTTGTTTCAAGAGTAAGGTTTTGAGTACAGAGGAGCCAGATTGCTGTTCAGAGATGGTTTGCTCTGTGCTCACACACGTTTGCCAGCAAGTCCTCATCACACTTGACAAGGCAACACTGGATATTTTGATTCTCAGCATCTTGGTAACTAGACGGGCCAAAAAAAAGTGACTCATCTTCTTAGTTTTATTTATTTGATTGCTAATGAGAGTACTTTATAAAATACATTTCTTAGACATTGATTTTCTTACATGTGAACTGTCTATTCATTTCACTGATTGCCTTTTTTGGGAGTGCTAGAAACACACACACACACAGGAACACACACGCATATGTGCACACATGCATGCATGCACACACATGCACACACTGTGGCTTTGGTTTTCAGTATTTTTTGTTTGCCTTGTTCTTTTAATTTGGTTTATGAGCTTTTAAAGTTTAGAACTTTTTATGTAGTTAAATGTTTGTCTTCCGGCTGTTACCACCGCTTTTAGATGGAGGTCCTTTCCTGCTCTGGAATCTTTGCTTACATTTCTCCTAGTTTTTCATATTGTGAGTGTAAGCATTTAACACTGACCCTACTGGAAGATGTTTTGGCATCTGATGCCCACTGGAGATGACTCGATTTCTCATCTGCCGAGTTTAGAGGCAGTTTCCTGGCCCCACTCACTGGTTGGTCCAGCACTGGCTCCTCCTATGCTGTGTGCAGAGCTGTCTGGCTCTGTCCTACCCCATCAGTCCAGTGTGAGTGTCGGCACCATGTTACTGTGATCCAACACATTATTTACAGGGCGGCTTAGTATTTGACAGCACAGCTTCCTGCCTCATGCTTTTATTTTCCCAAACTTTATCTGCTACTTTTTATCATTTCATGTAAAGTTTAGAAAAATGTTGTCATTTGAAAATCCCTGAAAAAATCCCCTTCAAATCGGGACTTAAGCTGGCTTAGACATCTATGACAATAGAAAGACAGAGCAACCCTCCGTCTTCCCAGCATATCTGTCCACTTACTCAAAGCCACCTTTGTGTCTCTGTAATGTTTCAGTTGACCCTTCTATGTACTCTTTAGTTGTTATTTTTAATGTTCACTATTAAATATTTGCAAGTAAATATTTGAATATAATAGGGTTCCCTGTGGCATTCACCATCTGACTAATTTTGATTGATTTATAAGAATGGAATTCATTTGTGTATTTAATTTTGCATCCTAACCCTCTTCTTAGATCTGATGTCTTTATTTGGTCTTACACTCTTAGTGTGCTGAATATGCAAATGTAATGCCTTTGGGCTATAGCTGTAGTTCTTATTTCTATTTCTGCTCTAACTTCATTTTCTAGAACTCCAGGAGTTCTTGTGGCAATTTTGTGTAGTATAAGTCTTGTAGTTTAAGGGGTTTTGTTTGTTTGTTTGTTTGTTTAGGTGTTTGTTTTGTTTTTACAGATGAAATATACAAAACAAAAATCAAAGTATTGTCATCATTGACAGTAATTTCTGACTGTGGACAGGTGGTAGCTGTCGAAAACAGCTTCCCACCATATAGGTGGGCAGAAGAGAAGGGAGGACTTATGGGATGACCCCTTTAGTGCCTTTCATTGGTGAGATTGTAACTGCAGGTATGGTGGATACCTCCATCCTTACACCTGCCTCTCTTCCTGCCTTTACACAGCACTAGGTCCCGAGGACTTGGAGCCTCGATGTGAGCTCCTGGGGGTCAGAGGCTGTATGATCTGCTGTCTTGCCCTTGGGCTTGGCACAAGATATGATAGGGTTCAGCAGACTTTCCATGAATGAAGCATTTCAGTGTAACATGTTCCCAAGCCCCCTTGAGACTGCAAGATCTCTTCCTCAGATTTACATGTGTGATTTCTTGAACTTTTTTTCAGGTGAGAATCGTCTAATCAATACCTCAATTCTGAGCTTTAAGATGTACAGGGCAACCGCTTTGGGTCCCCTCCCACTGTGGGAACTTTTCTGTCCTCTCAATAAATCCTGCTTTAAAAAAAATCTACAAAAGAAAGTGTCTCTGTGAATCTTGTCACTCCTGGTGCAATAGCACAGTTACAAGTGCAGAAGGCACCTCAGCACCTGGGACGGCAGGATGAGGATGGAGGATGGATATGTCTTCCCCTGCCCAGCAAGTCTGAGGGAGGAGGGGACAATGCTTTTCAAGGAAATAACAGAGTCAATATGGTGAGATGCATCCTTTCTGAGGGAGCAGTCTTTCTAGACGCATTTTACCATCCATCCTCCTGAATCACAGTGGCAGAACATGTATAGCTCCGAGAAGATTGCAAAAATGTGAGTCCAGGAACAGCCCACGAGGTCATATTCCATATCCTCTATGCAGCTGCCCACAGTGTGCACCCTGTTGACAGAAGAGCCCTGAGAGTGGCCAAGATGGTCCCTCACAAGAGCAGATCAGTGAGCACAAGAGGCCAGCAGGAAGGCTTGGCTGGAGAACCAGATGCCCAGGGCAGTCCAGCCAAGAGGGCCTGAGAGCCAAGCACAGAAAAACTGCACAGGGCACAGGCAACAATGACATGGTGGGTCTTCCTTCACCACCCAGGATGTTTGTCCACAGAAAAAGAGACACACAACTATTGGTAAAAGATACTGACCTCTGTAAAATATTTCAGAAGGTTTATTCTGAGAAAAATATGAGTGACCTTGGCCCATGGCACTGTCTCACGAGAGCCTGAGAAAGTGTGCCACAGTGGTTCAATTGCAGCTTGGTTACATATCTCTTAGAAAGATGGAAGTAACCAAAAAAAACAAAGATCAATACATGTGAGGTTTCCATTGGTTTGGCCCAGGAAGGAGGGCATCTCCAAGGGGGAGAAGGGGCTCGTAGGTCATGGGTGGATTCAAAGATTTTCTGATTGGCAGTTGGTGGCAAGAGTTAGGCTCTAAGGAGTTTGGAAATCAGTAAAAAGAAATGTATTGAAATAAGGGATGGTTTGAGGAAGTCAAGGTTCTTAATGTGTAGATGAAGCCTCATAGGTAGCAGCCCTGAAAGGAGGCAAATGTCTAGCTCCTCTGGGAATCCCCAGGGAGGAGATTCTATCCGGATGCAGATTCCCCCAAGTGATGGCTTGGAAGGGTCACATAATTTTTTATTTCCTTCTTTTTTTTTTTGAGTCAGGGTCTCACTCTGTCACTCAGGTTGGAGTGCAGTGGCACGATCACACATCACTATAGCCTTGACCTGCTGGGCTCAGGTGATCCTTCTGCCTCAGCCTCCTGAGTTTCTGGGACTACAGGCATATGCCACCACTCCCAGCTAATTGGATTTTCTTCTTTATCTGCAATGTGATGTTGTGCCAGAGTCAGGTTGGACAGTAAGCCATATGATACAGTGTTACTAAAACCCATCTGATGGGACTCTATAGGGCCAGACTACCCCGGGCCTCATAGTTAGGAAGTAGGCAAGAGAGAAAAAGAATGGCCAGAATCTGGTCCTCACAATGCACACATACCCGAGATACAGAAAGGAAGCCAAATGAGAAGAGTTAGTGTAACTGGGAGGGCGGCCATGAGTCAAGGCTCTGTGTCGCAGGAAGCCCTAGCCCTGGGCATGGCACCCTTTCACAGAAGGCGTCACTGTCAGAAGAAAACTGTCCAAGGGAAGAAAAAGGCAGAGGAGGGGCAAAAGGGCTGAGCCCGGGCCACCCCAAGCCCCTGTGAGCTGAAGATTTGGTAAGTCCTTAAGGAGAAATCCAAGTCCAAGTCCAAACAGAGTAAGTCTGTGTGAAACACTTATGTCTGTACCCGTTAATTTATAATAAAGTTGTGTTTTTTAACTTTCACACTTCTACTTTTCTTATCATATTTCTTTGCTACTAAATCTGGACTATATTTTACATACACTAATTAATGTAAGTATAATTTTTAATACATCTTTAACATACATTATTTGGTAAATGAGAAGAAGAAACTTACTTGTCTAAAATTATAAAATTAGGAAGAAGCAGAGTCTAGATTGAAACCCAGATTTTCTGATTTAAAATATAGCATTCTTTGCACAAAGCACACTTGTTATTGGCATGTCTGTTTTCTAGTGTCAGAAATTATGCCAAATACCTCTGGAGGCCTGGGCTTTGAGCCCATAACCTGGTCTTTAGCTGCTCTGAGACTGGCTTCCATGGGCTCCAGGTGGGGATCCGGGCGTGGCTAGTGGATTCTCCCAAGGTTCATGTTTCAGCTCCCAAATACGCCAGCCAGCAATAGATTTTGCATTCAGTTTTCTCTTCATGTGGTCCTCTTGGAACAGGCATTCATAACGTGGCTTCTGTGAAAGGTCTCGGGCATGCCTGTCATTCTGTGGCAGTTTTTTCCTGCATGTGCACATGTGTTTTACTGGGAAGAAAACACCAAGATTTCCCCATAGTCTAAAGATTCCCATTGCCCCAGGCAAGTGAGGTCTGGTGAAAGGTTCCCTTTCTCTTGGTTAGAGAGAGCAGGACTCTGGGCTGGCAGTGGGGCACTCCAGGCAGCAGCTGTCCCGCCTTGGTCCTAGGCCTGAGACACATTCGTGCCGCGTTTCCCAGGAGGGCGGCCTGCTCCATGTGGCGTCACCGTACTTTGGTGGTGTGCTCTTTCCTCAGGTGAGCTGGCTTTTAGATGAAAGGAAATGGGTTTCTCTAAGCCCTTCCTTCTCACAGACCCTTGGGAAATTCAAGCTTATCACAGATGACTGGAGAATGATGAACCCTCCTGTGTACTGCTGGCCTAGACCTTTGCGCATTCCCTGGGAACGTTGTGGCTTCCTCTGAACAGGTTTCCAGTTCAGGCAGGGGTGGGTATGCACTGTGATTTATTTTGGTCCTTGTTCCGATTTTTAACTTTACCCCAAGCTCGGTTCAGTGGACCAGCGAGTTGCACACAGACTGCAAGCTGATCAATCGGCTGCAGATTCTCTCTTCTCTGTTTTAAGCAAGTTATCTGGTCAGGTGTTGTTTTCGTAGAAACCCAGCACTGCTGTGTGTTGGAGTTCCCCATGGTTAACCTGTCTGAGCCCGCATCCTTCTGTTAAAGTGGAGCCCCGAGAAGTGAACCAGAACTAATGGACTTTTTATTTCCCTTGCGTGCCAGCCCTTGCTGACTGCTGACCTCTCTTGACCGCCAGCCTCCCTTGACCGCCATTTTTCCTTCTAGTTTTATAGTCACTGGCATGAATCTTCTCGGTCACAGTCTCCTAGTTAACCATGGAAGCCTAGGGACATGTGTAGAAGTGAACAAGATTGATGTCATGTGTGGAGGCGGGCTAGGTATAACCAGAGTTGCAGGTGGGGAAGAAGAAGGTTTTACCAAGACAGTTTTGATTTAAGAAAAGTCGATTTATTAAAGGGAAGATACACTGAAGAGCACAGCGGGCCCAACTGCAGAGAGAGTGCCAGCTGTCTGCAAAGAAGCAGAAGCTAGAGGGGTATTTTCACAAGAAGGGTGTCAGGGTTTAGCAGGCTGGAGAATTGACTTTCCGCAAAAGGAAATTTCCAGGGGTTTTCGGTGTTTTGTTTCTTTAAGATAAGGTTAGTTAACGGCAATAGTTAACTAGCAACAAATTATTAACTGCTTTTTGTTTACTGCAAATGTTTTGCAACTGGCTGACCAACTTTTCCAGCTCTTGCTGTCTTGAGGTCCTCTTTTTTTTTTTTGAGTTGGAGTCTCACTCTGTCGCCCAGACTGGAATGCAGTGGCATGCTCCTGTCCACTACAGCCTCAACCTGCTGGGCTCTGGCGATTCTTCTGCCTCAGCCTTCCAAGTAGCCAGAACTACAGGCATGCGCTACCACACCCAGCTAAATTTTTATTTATTGTAGAGACGAGGTCTCGCCAAGTTGCCCAGGTGGGTCTCGAACCTGCAGGCTCAGGCAATCCACTCACCTCGGCCTTCCGAAGTGCTGGGATTACAGGCTGAGCCACAGAGCCCAGCTGAGATACCCTTTTTAAATATAATTTACCCAATTGTTGCTGGGCTAACTGGGCTGATACTTCTCTGCAATTGAGTAAAGAAGTGTGGTTGGCAGAGATGCCAGAGCGCCACTTCCCAAATTGTGTTTCAGTGAGAGCATCTTGCTTGCCACCAAGGATATAGACAGGCCAAGAGCGTTTTGGTGGGTGGCGGGGTGGGGGGCAGTGAGGACCTCTGTGTGTGTGGTCTTCCTCATCTACCTCAGCTCACTGTGGATTCTTAAAATCTTTTCATTCCAGGAGCTGTTTTCAGCATATTTACAACTCCTTGGGTTATAGTTTCCTCAGTTTGCATCTGTGATGGCTGGCAGAACTTCTGACAGACATTCACATCTGAGGGAGACACCGAAAGGTGGGGGGACAAGACTCAGTCTTCTCCTGCCCCTGTACAGCCTCTCGCCACTGTGTGGTCTTGAGCCAGTCACTGGGCGTCTCTGGGTCAGGGCGGATGCAGGTGTGGAGCTATGAGACTATGGGGCTGGCCTGGAGCCTGTCTCTGCCTCCCTAACTCAGGTGGCTCCCGGCTGAGAGACCTCAGGGAGAGGTAAACAGCACTGCTTCTGTAGAAGGCTTGGGAGACCCCCCATGGGTGGGGAGATGCTCAGAACTGAGGAGCACGAGCGAAGACTTGGGAGTCAGGAGGCAGCACCCAGAGCTCAGGGCAAGCCGTCCCCTCCTGCTGCATGCGGGTGCTCTGGTGGCCTGGAGTCCCCGGGGCTTTGGAATCCCCTGGAGGCACAGTCTTGGCCATGTCTGGGGGCAGAACGTCTAGTGTCCACAGTGAGCTTGTGCAGGTGGCGGCCATGGGTCCCCATCCTGGACGTCAGCCGGCAGGGATCCAGAAGCAGGAAGTCCTTGGGGACTCTGCTTGGCACACGGATACCCACTTGTGAGTGAGTCCGACAGAGATGCCAAGAAATAGGCCAGGAGCACATTTGGGGGGATGTTCAGGAATTGACACCGATGCAGGCTCTTCCCAGCAAAGAACAGAAATGAAAAGGACAATGGCCTGGACCTGCAGTGACTGCCTGATACCAGACCTGAGATATCGGGGCCAGAAGCACTGGGGCAAGTCTGTGTTCATCTGGGGCACCTCTTGTGATACAGCAAACAACCATAAATCACAGATTCCTAAATGTCAGACTAGGTTTGTGTGACATCCTTCGCATCCTTTATCCCCAGCCCAAGTTCTGTGTGTCTCGCTTGAGAAGTGGCTGTCAGCCCCTCAGTGCAGTTTTCTACCAAGATAGGAAAGCACGTTTGGTTCTGTTGGAAATGCCCTCCTGTGATGGTCCCAGCCTGGCCCTGATGGTTCCCAGAACTTGTGTCTCCCAGAACCAGCCGTGGTGATCGCAGCATCCATGAGGAATCCTGAGTGCTCAGAGCACACCATCTCCATGGCCACCTTCCTGGAGACTCAACGTCCCCGGCCCACATGGAAACCCCTGTGATGTGCACATCCTCCGGATTGGGGCTGAGTTCCACCAGCCTCACGGCTCACTGGTCCCAGGTATCAACAGTTAATGGAAGCACAGATTGTTTGGTACCAGCCGCTCTGTTGTGAGGTCAGCCCTGCCCAGGAGTGTGGAGTTGGCTGTGAGTAAGGCGGTCTGAGCTCAGGCATGGGCCCGTGGTTTTCATGGGGAGTTGTGCCCCTATGGTAACAGTGCAGAGGTCCAGAAACAGCTGGGGCCGAGGTCACCCCAGGGAAGCCTGTGGACAGGCAGTGGGGGAAGGCGCACCAAGTGACAGCTCAGGCGTTGAATCCCGGGATCTGATGTGCCAGCAAGCCAAAATCAATCCCTGCTGGTGCCTCTGGAGAAGGGGCTTGAGTCACTTAGAACAGTCAGAAGAACAGTCTCGGGACCTTGTTAAAACCCACCCCTCTTCCAGCTTAAACAGTGAAGCTCTCCCTAGTTTGAGTTTAGTGATTAGGAACTGGTTGTAAATTAAACTATTTGGAGAGGGGGTACAGGGTTGGGGGCCGTGGTTCCTTGGCACCGGGTCCTCCTTCCCTGTTCCCTCTCACATGAGCTTCAAGAGGTATTTGCTGGGGACAAGGGGGGATCCTTTTCAACACAGCCACCTCCTACTCTGTTGAACAGCTTGTGGTGTCTGCTTCATTCACTGGCTGTGGCCTCTTAGTGGAGAACTCAGTAAAAGTCTCTGAGTAGGTGTTTAAAATGATCATTTTTGAAAACATTTACATGGCCCACACAGGAAGGCTCAGATAGGAAAAGGAAATCACATGCCCAATGCTCCTCTCTCCTCCCTGAGGTGGGGGTCCCTTAGGAAAAGGGGTCACATGTCCCAAAGTCCTTCACCTCTCCCTGAAGCGTGGGTCCCTTGAAATGGGATCTGACCCCAAGGACCTTTCTCCCAGGACGCAGCAGGAAAGACAATCCCACCCTGGGAGTGATACTCCAGCCACAGCCTTGATGGGGTGACCCAGGAGCATGCTCAAAGGCATTCCTCCATGGAAAGTTCTCAAGTTTTCTTTCCATCTCTCTAGACGTCTCACTTGTGTTTTGGAAAAAGGGCCATTTTCCTCGTGTCAGAATGAGCACTCCCACAACAGAAAGAGCATGTTCCAAACACTTCCTGTTAAAGAACAGAAGCAAGGCAGACGCTGAAAAGGAGATGCTG
Source organism: Carlito syrichta (assembly GCF_000164805.1). Taxonomy (NCBI): domain Eukaryota; kingdom Metazoa; phylum Chordata; class Mammalia; order Primates; family Tarsiidae; genus Carlito; species Carlito syrichta. Next base: position 765,816 of record NW_007247233.1, on the reverse strand, counting down.
TAAAGGGGGCCCAGAAAGAAAAGTATGTCCGAAACCTGTCCACTCCTGTTTCCATTTCCTTCAGAAACTCTTCAACATTGGAGATGGGACAGAGGAAGGGGAAGTGTGGGGTGATGAGGGGGTCTCAGGGTGGATGGAGAGGTGGGTACAGAGACTAGTCATGAGCTGTCAGGGGCTCTGTGGTATGAGTGGAGGAGATGGCAGGGACTCTGCAGTGTGGATGGGAGAGGACAGGGACTCTGCGGTGTGGACAGGAGATGGCACAGGCACTGTAGTGTGGACGAAGATGGCAGGGGCTTTGTGGTGTGGATGGGGGAGGTGGCAGGGGCCCTGAGGTGTGAATGGTCTGGAGAGCCAGTGGCAGAGGGAGGAAGCGGACATCTGTGGGCCACTCCAGGTCCATCTAGATACAGAACCCCAGGAACATGGAGTGGGGGAGGCACGTTGGAATGCCAGTCAGGCAAATGATGACAATTTACCCTGTGGGATATCCTGGGCTTTCTTTGACCAAATGACATGGAAGGCAGGTTTGAGACCCAGGAAGACAGGACTGTATAAATGGGCCTAATTGCTTCATAAAATGGACTTTGTCTTTTACTCAGGAAATGGTAGTAGGCCGAATCTTTAAAGTCAGTTTCCTTGGGAAACAGACCCAAATGCAGAGCCCTGGCCATGGTCTAGTCCCAGAGCCCTAGGCGTGGCCTGTATGCAGGGCCCAGGGCATGATTTATTACTTACAGCAGGTTTGCAGGTGTTTGTGCAAGCAGGGACTAGACAGAAAGCAAAGGCTTGTGCTGAAGCGTGTTCAGTGCTGACATTTGTCACTTTTTCATGCTGAGAAACAGAAAATAATTGTCTTCTCTATTTCATCTCCACCTGCATGTTGAGAACTCAGTTTACAAGTAGATAAAGTTTCCGAGTTAGGTGTCAAACATGGGAAACACTTTTTTCATGCAAACACCATCATACGAAGGGGACCCCACCAAAAAAAAAACAAACAAAAAAAAACGAAATTATCTTTTGGAGGGTGGGCTCCTTTGTAGTATACTCGGTATTTGTTCCTCTGGATCAAAAGGTCAGTTGGAGTTTTTATCTGGAAGTTTTGAGAAGGTTGTGTCACAATTTGTGGAAGAAACGTCCTGAGTTATGACAAACAGGTGACTGGTTCTTCCATCATGAAAATGTACCTGCTCATGCCACACTGGATGTTCAGCAGTTTTTGACCAAAAACAGCATGAACCCCATACCCCACCCTCCCTACTCACCTGATCTCACACCAAATGACTTTTTTCTGTTTCCTGGATGAAAAGTCTTCGAAGGGAAACATTTTGCCAATATGAAATAGGTGAAACAAAAAACAGCAGAAGTACTAAAAGGCATCAAAATGGACGAATTCAAAAACTGTTTCAAGCGGTGGAAAAAGCATCTCAATAAGTGTATTGCATCAGATGGAGAGTCCTTTGAAGGTGACTGAAGTGTAAACATGTGAGAATAAATACACAATTCTTTATAAATAAATTCCAGGTTTTTTTAGTTCCCCCTCATAAGCACTATTATAAATATTAAAATAATACACATTACAAACAATCCCAGAAAAGTCCTGCCCATAGAAACTGAGCCCCTCATCAATTGCTGAAATATTTAAATGGATTTAAATGTTTTCTTCATAAATTCTGCCTCATCTTTTAACCAGCCCCCCAGGGTCTTGGCCTGGAGTGGGAGACCTTGGCCTCCTGTGACTGGAGAGCCGAAGGAAGGAGAGAGGGCTGGTGGGGGGACCCAGAGGTAAGTCTAGTGACTTGTCAGCCCCCTGCCCAGGCTGGAGGGGAGGACACGATGCCTGGTCCTGTTTCTGGGGGAGGTGGCATCTGTAACCAGGAGGAAAGAAGAGACAGCTGTGCAGGGAAATGCATTCCCCCAGCGGGTGGTGGGCCCAGGAAGTAGGGAGAAGGACCAGGAGAAAGTGAACCAGGAGTAGGAAAGGGCAGAGGCTGATTCTGCAGTGCCCCCTTCTCCCCATGTGCTTCTGGCCAGAGTCTCCCAGCCCCAGGCCAGCCCATCAGAGGGGTCCTTCCAGGTCATCCTCATCCTAAAACATAGAGGTGTTGGCGCCTCTGCTCCCCTGAAAAAGCCACCAGGATTCTTCCTTTCCTATAGAATAAATCTACCCTTCTCCCAGTTATTTCATGCTGGGTCTCTTCCACACATTGGGAGGGTTATTAGGACCAAAAAGCTAGAAGAACGTGTGTTTTCTGCACCGTGACTTGTGCTGTCACTTAAATGCCACCTTCTGTGCTGCTCCTGGGCCTGGCTTAGCACCTTCCCACACTCCCAGTGCCTTCTTAGCCCACCGTGTCCCAGTATGCTGAGCAACCCCTATCCACACACACCAGTGTCTCTGCGCTCACCATCCCAAGCACCACCCCAGCCCCTGCTGCTTCTGCAAATCCAAGTGAACTTCAAGGCCCTCCAAGCCCCACAGCGGGGGACACATCATCCCCCACAGCTGCCACCTCGTGGACTTCTGTGTCCAGCATGGATGACATCTCCCAAGGCCTTTTTAGGAATGCTGTAATGGCAACTGTTATGTGTTTGTCTTCCCCATCAGGTTGAACCTGGAGGCAGGGAATGTGTCTATTTTGGGATACCCAGCACCTAGCACCAGCCAGGCTCTTAGTAGGTGAAGAAGACGTGTTTGGTGAATGAATGTTGTAGTGCTTGGCAGCCTTCCTTTTTAGTTTTTCAGTTATCACCAGAGCCTGAGTGCCCTGAGGACAGGGATTATAACTTCCCATCTTTCTCTCAACAGAGTAGAGTGGGTGATAGTTAAACTCACTGATTACCCATGCATATATATATACGTATATGTAAATATATACTTAGAGATGCATGTATGTAGAGAAAATACTGATAAGAATACATGTGATAGCCGGGCTCGGTGGCTCAGCCTGTAATCCCGCGCCTTTGGGAGGCTGAGGTGAGTGGATTGCCTGAGCCCGCGGGTTCGAGACCCGCCTGGGCAGCGAGACCTCATCTCTATAATAAAAAAATCAGCCGGGTGTGGTAGTGTGCGCCTGTAGTTCCGGCTACTTGGAAGGCTGAGGCGAAAGGATCGCCAGAGCCCAGCAGGTCGAGGCTGCGGTGGCCGGAAGCGGCCACTGCACTCAGTCTGGGCGACTGAGTGAGACTCCAACTCAAAAAAAAAAAAAAAAAGAATACATGTGATAGGTAACACTAGCTCTGCCTGTGCACTGACTCAGTGAGGTCAACTGAGTTTATCCCAACTGCCTCCATTTAGAAGGTTAAGCACCTTACCCAGATATGCCAAGTGGGTAACTGAGACAGCCTACATGAGCCTCTGGGTGTCGACTGAGAACTGATCCCACTTTGAGTTGGATCTGGCTTCCCCTGCCTGTTTTATGTCCTGTAGGAAGTTGAACTTCCCACTAAGGATTCTGAATGCACTCCAGACTTAGAGTTCAAGTGACCCTAAGCTCAAAGACCTGCTCCCTCCACCACTCCTCTTCCTCCTCCTGCCCTGAACCTTCTCCTGCGGGCAAAGCTGCTAGTCACTTTGGCCACCTTAGGTCCGCTGCTCCTCCTGGATCTCTCGGCGTGAGGCCACGTCTTCCTCTCAGATCGCTTTCAGACTGAACGCCGCGGTATTTGCAGAATGCCGCTCAGCCCCAACACGTGGGTGCCCGCACAGCCTCCTGCTGTTACCTTCGGTGCTCAAGCTGCTCTCTCCCGCGCTCCTGCGGATCCACAGAGGACAGTCACTTTTCTGTGGCTGCTTCAGCACCACCCTCTCAAAACCCTGTGTGTAAACTGGCTTCATAGAGGCAACTTGAAAGCATGTGTCAAGCCGCCTGACTCTGACACGTCCTTGTTTGTCCTGCCTCCTAGAGATTCTCAGGGGCCACGTCTCTCCAGGACTCCCTCCCCCAGGGTCAAGCAGGTGAGAGCGTCCAGGTGACTCTGGGGTGTGGGCTCACCAGCAAGGAGGGGGTGGCATTCAGAACCATGGAACACAGAAGGGGCCAGTCTCCAGGACCCAGCCAGGCCTGCCGCTAAAGGACTGACTAGTTTTAAGAAACGTAGCTAAGAAGGGAAAAGAGCAAGTGTCCAACAGGTCAATGAGGAGAAAAGGGTAACAGACTTTAGGTGAGGAGAAGACTCCAGAGAGTGGGCGGGTTGATGGCTGGTGCAGGGAGGGATGGAGTAAGACGAAGGGTTCAGGTTATCAGGGACCTTGAGCAGGACATGGGGTCTCATTCCCCAAGTCGGGGGGGAAGGGCTTGAGACGGGTAAAGATGAAAATGGACTTGCAGCTTAGAACTTCCCAGCCGGCCTTCCGGGCTCTCCCAATGAGGTTGGGGCAGGGATTCAGGGGGGAGCGGGTGTGCACATGTGTACATGGTAAACATACCTCTGCTTGGAGGACTCCTTAAATGATTGTTTTTGCTAAGGAAGGTGGTAGTACTAAGTTGCTTATTATCATAGTTGGTAAGTTGAACCTTTTCTCTGACTGACTGTCCCCTGAATTAGGTCACCTGCCAACAGGTTGCCTCCCAGATTTGCTTCACAATAGATACGTGAATCACTGATGCACATGTTGGTGAAAGGGGATTAGTCTCAGGGGAAAAACGGCACACTGGACTAAGAATGTTCCCGTGAAGGACCAAAACCAAAAATGAGTCTCCTAGCCGGGCTCTGTGGCTCAGCCTGTAATCCCGCGCCTTTGGGAGGCTGAGGTAAGTGGATTGCCTGAGCCCGCGGGTTCGAGACCCGCCTGGACAGCAAGACGTCATCTCTACAATAAATCAAAAAATCAGCCGGGTGTGGTAGCACATGCCTGTAATTCTGGCTACTTGGAAGGCTGAGGCAGAAGGATCTCCAGAGCCCAGCAGTTGAGGCTGCGGTGGCCGGGAGCGGCCACTGCACTCCAGTCTAGGTGACAGAGTGAGACTCCAACTCAAAAAAAAAAATGAGTCTCCTGTACAGGAACAAATGACCGCTGATAGTATTTCTTTTGGCATATGCCTGGGGAAGGGTTAGAAAACAAGAAAGCAAGCAAGAGCAGTGTAAGAACAGCACAGACTTGGGGTCAGAAGCTGGTCTTTCTGGTCATCCAAGCACATGGCCCCACACCCTGGCCACTCCAGGCTGCCCTTCCCCCCCAAGCCCTCCTCCCCTCCTTCCCATTATGGGGGAGTGGTGACCCCGCCATTTCTCTTTCTTCTGCCTTGAGTTCCCTGTCACAATGGACATGTTTTTGTGATTTTTTTCCTCCCTCTCCCTCAAGTGTCCCCCAAGCATATCAAGACCCTGATCCCTCTGAATTCTGATTGCATGTTTTAAGTGACAGGGTCTGAAGGCATCATTGTTCCTCAGCCTGCATTCTGGCACAATGCCTTAGAATATTCCCTCTGTCGGGAAAACAATAGTGAGCTCTCTCATGGGGATGATAATTTATCTTTCTGTCTGCCCTCATTGTGTTTGGTTATTATTTATTGTGTTGTAAGGTACTTGTTAAGACCTTGAAAAACATACTGACTAGTAGTTCCTTGAAATAAAAATCTGCATTTCAGTTAGGCAAATTAAATATGTGCTCAAAATCCCAGGAACTTGGACAGTCAATAACAGGATCCCTCCCTGCAGAATGTATCTGGTCAGTATGTGTTGGCATGACTTCTCCGTGGCCTGTGGACAGTAGGTGGGGGCTGGTGCATCCAATCTACTATCTCACAGCTCAGTCTAAATGACCCTTATTTGGGGTCTTACAGTCCTAGTGACCAGGAAGCACATGTGATTTGCAACTTCATAGGCTCACATGTATTTCTTTTCCTGGTTTCTTCTCAAAACTATTTTTTTGTTTTTTGAGTTGAAGTCTCACTCTGTCGCCCAGACTGGAGTGCAGTGGCTGCTCCCGGCCACTGTAGCCTTGACCTGCTGGGCTCCAGTGATCCTTCCGCCTCAGCCTTCCAAGTAGCTGGAACTACAGGCGCATGCTACCATGCCTGGCTAATTTTTTTATTTATTGTAGAGATGAGGTCTCGCCAAGTTGCCCAGGCAGGTCTCGAGCCCACGGGCTCAGGCAATCCACTCACCTCAGCCTCCCAAAGTGCGGGATTACAGGCTGAGCCACCGAGCCCAGCTCTTCTCAAAACTATTAGGAGAAGGTTGTTGATACTTCGTGTAAGATATAGATCATTAGTTCTAGCTAGATTTTCTCGGTTTGGTAAGATTTAGGAGACCACATTCATCATTTTCACTCATGCAAGTTACTGAAACTTAACCTCAAAGTCTATTCTTGATATTTGTAGACATGTGGTAGAGTTATGTAAGGCAAAGTCAAAGAATAGGGTTTTTGAAGGGAACTTGGTGGGCAAGTTGATCAGTTGATGATGTCATTGAGGGGTGTTGAGACTGTCTCCTGGGGTTGTTCTGTGGCCGGTAGAGGACTTCCTGGCTCTCTGGGCCTGGGTACAGGCTTGGGTCCACCAGAGTACAAAGTCCAAAAAAGATCTCCGATACCTTTCTGGGGTTTTACAAGAAATGCTATCTGTAGAATCATCCCCCTGGCTGGCAGGCACTACCCAGGTCCTACCCACCAGGGGGCCATGATGGAAGCAGTCCAGGAGGAAGGGTGAGGGAGGAGAGCCTGGAGCCTGACACTACTTATTGTCTTTCAGACAGTTTCCTGTCTTCCCAGGCAGTCTTGTGTTGATTGCCTTGGGGGCAGCTTCCCCTCCTCCCGGGGTTGGGGCGTGAAGGGAATTGCAAGTCAACCCAGATATAACTGTCCTTGTCTGACCGTAGTGGCAGTTATCACTCCATGACCTGATGAGAATTCCATACAGGCAGTTTTGGGCAGTTGAGAAAGAAGACACAGATACCCCCTCCACGGGAGCCCACCACAGGATGACCAGCTGCACTTGGGGCATCGTATACCAGTGCCAAAGCCTCCCTCTTAACCCAGATCACATCCTCTCACAAAGAGCTGGGGATAGGACATTTCTGAATGTCCAGAGCTTAGATGCCACTATTTTAAATGGAAAAATCAGAGCATTTTCCCAGCGCAACCAACTCAGAAGCACAACCCTTTCCTCAACTATCACAAAAGCTCTGGAACTCCAATATGATGATCTGACAAGGATTCCTGCCTCACATAAAGTACTCGAAACGCCAAATGGCTCCTCATTTAAGATTGTGTTGAGCTCCCTAACATGGGGGTAAGGGGCTGTGAATACAGCCAGCCTTCATGAATGCTCCACCCCGTGGGTATTCTGGGCTGCCGAGCCTCCCCAGGCTCCTCGGCGTTTTCCATGTGACGGGGTCCTAGCAGTGACGTCACAGGCACACTTGCACACCCCAGGCATGGTTGCCACACTACCAGAGACTAGCTGAGATCCGCGTGCCTCCAGCCTCCTCCATTCACTCGCCATCTTGAACGTCACCCTGGGCACACACCCATCCCTGTGCGATGAGGGTTAATGTTACATGCCAGCTTGACTGAGCAGTTGAGGGGGGACAGTTACTTAGTCACACATTATTTCAGGTGTCTCTGTGAGGGTGGCTGTGGATGGGTAACACTTGAAGTGGTGGATGCAGTGATGCGACGACTTTTCCCATGGTGGTGGGCCCCCTCATCTCCAGAAGGCCATCAGTTCTTCCCGGATGGTCAGCTTGCTGACGGCAGATCTTGGGCCTTGCCAGCCCTGTAAGTGTGTGGGCCAAGTCCCTATTAACAGTTGATCTCTCTTTTCTCCCACCCTCTACACTGACCCCCGACATATATCTCTCCTACTGGTTTTGTTTCTCTGAGGAGTCCTGACTAAATACACTGCTGTAGCAGAAGTGCTATTTGGATAATGAATTAAGGGTAAAATGTTTGCAGGTCGTTGTAGAAATTTCAGAGTAGTGAGTGTTCCCAGAGCAAGGGGTATTTGCATATAGAAACTAGAAGGATTTCAGGTTTTATTTTTACCTCCTGATATTTGCCTGGCAATACCCTGAATTTCTTGTGATGTGTCTCTATTAATTCCTTGTTTGGCTTTCTATACCTCTCATATATGGTATGATACTTTATTAAAACTTTATGGGGTCTTTTTTGCTAGCACACAGATACACAAACACAGAAGCAAGTTTTTCTTTCGTTCAGCTTAGGTGTCAGAGAAACTCAGGCCAGACCATGTTCCTCCATTAGGATCTGGATAGAGGACATATTAGTATCATTCATTCGTTCGTTTTCCCTTAACCTCTCTACATGGGACTTCAAGTTAATTTGTATTGAGTCACTCCAGTACTGTGCGGCACAGCTCGGTGGAAGAAGAGTCCAGTGTCAGAGTGACTGAGCCACCGACCACTGAGATTCTGTGGAGGGCACTACAGCCACGACTGAGTTTGGGGAGGAGCCACCTCTGCGAGGTGAACTCATGCCCAGACTCCTTGCCCTCGCAGGAGCTGCCCTCACAGACTCAGGCTGTAGCTGTCTCTGCGTGGGGGAGGGAGGGAGCCGTCTGCCCACAGCCCAGGGGGGGACCTCAGCAGAGACCAGGCATGGTGCACTCCACCCTGTGCCCTCCCACTCACCACGGTCAGTGGCATTGTGCAAGTGAGAAGGAAAATGTGTCTGACGAGGTAGGATGTGATGAGTAAGCACCCCTTATGCCCAGGCCGGGGCGCTGGCATGCAGGTTTCTTGACCCTTGCCACTAGCCACACCTGCGCTCCCACCCATCACACCAGCCTCCAGCAGGCTTCTCAGTCTGTGTTGGCAATGAGTAGAAATGTTTACTCGAGGATTGTACTTTTACAAGGGGTTCCCTGGCAGGGTTTTTGTTGCATTTTGTTTGACTGTCTGGTGGAAACTACTAGAAGCCTGTGGCTACCATACCTGGAATAATGAGCTTGGTTTAGACAGTTGGACTCAGAGTTGTTATATTCTACATGAAACCAGGAACTTTGCATTCTCTTTTGAAGTTTGTTATTCTCTGATAATGGAAGGTCCTGTGTTATTTCCCGTGTTTGAGCATGCCAGGGGCTCACTTTCTACTCTTGAGTCTCTTCCAGGAGGAGCCAGTCATCATCATTCCTGTGGGCCGGGTGGAGGGGCTCTCCGGTTCTCTCAATAGGGAGTCATACTCAACCACAACTCACTCATGGAACGTCGCTTTCTTCCACCACGAAGGGCTAGGGTATTCCAAAAACCAATGGACTCCAAGATAGACTTAACTGACTCAAAGAGTACTGTGCTCTGAAGACCAACAAACTCCAAGGTAGACTGCACTGACTTAAAGGGTGCTGTGCTCAGAAGACCAACAAACTCCAAAGTAGACTTAACATACTTAGGTATTTTCTGATGACTATGGGAATGGTCATTCCTATAACACCAGGTATTAAGAAGACAGGCAAGTCATGAATACATAGTCACGGGGGTGCCAGTGTGGATAGATCTGCATCCGGTGGGCGAGGCTTGCTGGAAGCCCAAGCAGGGGCCCTCCACCAGGCCAAGGCAGGCTAGCCGCAGGGTGTTCCCGGGGCTGGAGCCTGGATCCTGTGCAGGAGAGAGGCACCTCCTGATCTCCTGCTGACCCAGAACTCACAGGAGAGACAGGCCCTGGAGCAAGCTATTTTGCATCCCCAAACACTAGCTCCAGATGACAGTGGTACTGACATCCCTGGGTTGCAGGAGAAAGAGAATCAGAAGCCTCCTCCTTTTCTTCTGAGGATTTCCAGCCATGACCTTTCCACTCCAGCCCCTGGGCCCACTGCCACCCCCGTTTCCCCCCAAGTCCCCCCCTTACCAACTGCCACACCCTAGGACTCCCCCGTCACCTCCACCCTTGGCTGTCCCTTCTGTCAAGCATCATGCCCCAGTCTCTTTCCTTTATGCCACGGTCTGCCTAAAATACATTTTTACCTGCACAAGGTAACAGCAGCCAGCTTCTGACGGTGCCAGGATGAAGGGGTGTGGCTGGGTGAGGAGAAGGGTGCTCTTGCCCAGTGGTCATGCTTCATCCCTTTTCAGAATAAAGAAATCTCAGGCATTACAGGCACTGGGGAAAATGTCTCTTATAAAGAGATGCATAGTCCAGGTGCAGTGACTCGTGCCCATAATCCCAGTACTTTGGGAGGCTGAGGCGGGAGGATTGCTTGAGCTCAGGAGTTCAAGACCAGTCTAGGCAACACAGCAAGACCTTGTCTCTACAAAAAATAAAAGGTGGCACGTGCCTGTAGTCCCAGCCACTCAGGAGACTGAGTTGGAAGGATCACTTCAACTCAGGAGGTTGAGGCCGTGGTAGGCTGTGATCATGCCACTGCTCTCCAGCCTGGACAACACAGTGAGATGCCAACTCCATAAAATAAAAATAAAAAGAGATGTGTAAACAACTGTAAGTTGGAGCAGGACTCCACCTCTCATTATAAAACCTGCTGCGTACCTGCAAGGAAAACAGAGTTATTTGCTGAGATTGGATGGTCCTGGTTCAAGGCATTACAGTATATTGGGGCCCAATATACTATAATATAAAGAAAATGTATGGCGAACTCGGTCATTTGTACATGGGTATGTAGTCATGGGTGGTTTCTGCTGAACAGTATTCTAGGTATTCAGAGGAACAGTATAGAAGCAATGATTCCTTAAAGCCATTTAAAAATTAGGTTTTGTGGCTTACCAATTTATCTTTGTGAAACTGGACACATTTTTGCTGTGTAAGGCCCTGGGCACATGTGTGACCTCTGGGTTCTGTCTTGCGTTGGCATTGCTGGTATGGGCAGAGTATCTCCTCAGCTCTGAGGCAGCAGTCCCATTATGGGCGGGTTTTTCCCAAGGATGGGAGGTCAGGCTTGTTTGTTTGCTTTGTTTTGTATTTTTGAGTTGGGGGGTCTCACTCTGTTGCCCAGGCTGGAGTGCAGTGGCACGTTCATGGGTCATCACAGCCTCAACCTCCTGGGCTTAGGTGATCCTTCTTCCTCGGTCTCCCGAGTAGCTGAGACTACAGTTGCATGCCACCACGCCCAGTTAAATTTTATATTTTTCTGTAGAGATGAGGTCTTGCCATGTTGCCCAAGCTGGTCTCAAATTCCTGGGCTCAAGCAGTCCTCCAGTCTCAGCCTCCCAAAGTGCTAGGATTACAGGCAGGCCAGGTTTGTTTTCTTAAAAAAACAAAATCAAAACCCAAACTATTTCAGAAGCAGGTTGGTTTTGCTCCCTGGATCGCCCTCTCCATGGGCAAGTGAGTGTCCTTGCAGGCTGATGTGAAGGGGGAAAATGTCCGATGCAGGTGTGGGACCCTCATGGCCACCGACATGCAAGAATCTAGCTCTTACTTCCAATCAGACCATGTGACCTTGTCTGTTGTCCCTGGGTATTCCGAATCTAGCTCTTACTTCCAATCAGACCTTGTGACCTTGTCTGTTGTCCCTGGGTATTCCTCTCGGCCTCCTCCACACAGGATGCACATCCGGAGCTGGGAAGAGGACTAGAAATGGAGCAGAAGTCCCTGTGGGATTTTCATTCAGCTGGCAGCTTCTGGTTCAATTGTTAATTCTTCTTTGCATCCAATTTTCACAACAAAAGGAGGCAGGTTAAGCTTTATATCACATTCATCTCTGCAAAGCCGGCCTGACAGTCTGGGAATATGTTAATCTGGAGATTTGAAACAGAAGTTAAAATTTGCACAAACTGGTGAAAATGTGCAGCTCTCTTACTTATGGGAAAGGGGCGGTAGCAATTTTCCAGATAACCATTATTTGAAAAGTTCTGAGTATAATAAGAAAAATATGTCATTCTGTGGGAAGAAGTCATAGGAAAGCTGAACTTATGAACTCTATTAATTGCTTCAATGACGGTAGCTCCAAGAGCTGGACTAGAAAATTCCAGATCCTGCCCCCTAGATACATGTGCACACACATACACACATACACACACATGCGTGCGCGGTTTATCAGTTTAGGGTTTGGTGTAATTCCCAGTCACTGCTTTAGGGAAGCCTGCAGGGGAGTGCTCATTGCTCATTCTGAGGTAGGAATACTAGTTACCCACGAACAGACTTTGACCTCACCCTGTGTATCTTTCAGCAGGGCAAAGTTTTGGGCGAGACCCAAAATCTCTGTGGGGATTTGCACTGATGTCCCAAAGCTGTCATTCTGAGAGAGAGGAGCAATTTGGAAACATTCAAAAACAGAAGAGAGTAGGCTGGCTTTCCTTTTTAAATGTAGCAGCTTGTAACTCATGCAGAAATTAGCCAAGTCCACTCCCAGCTGCACCCTGTGTCTCGTTTAGCATTGGTGTTGTCTAACACGTTCTATGTGGGGTTGTGGGGCTGGGGTTGGCTGGCCAAAGTCAGAGACTTCAGGGGAAGCAGGAGGAAGGACCAGGCAGCCAAGCCATCCCCGAGGTCTTTCCTGCTCCAACCAGGGTGCTTGCGACTCATGAACATTTTTTAAAAGCATTGACTTGCATTGAAGAGTGTAACTAAAAAATAAATAAATAAATGTGAGCCAACATGATGAGTAGGTAGGTGGCCAAGACACTTGATTCTTCCAAAGGATGCGTTGGGAGCCTACCGTGAGAATTTTAAATTCAGCAAGATGATATTAGTGTGTGCTCATGTGCTCATGGTAAGGAAATCATTCGGATGTTAAATGGCCAATAGGACCTAGTAGACCTATGCCACAGCTAGATTGCAGAATACACAGAGAGCCACTGAGCACCTGTGGCTGTTGCCAGGATATGACCTCATCCAATGTGTGGGGGTGGGCAAGGTGTCAGCCCGGCCGCGCTCCACCGCCAAAGAAGGACGTGTCTCGTTTGTGCGTGGGGAATGAGAAACTTGTGCTCAGCAATTCAGAATAGCATCCTCAATGTATGGATTTTCTCACTGAGTTTTCAAACCACTTTTTCTGGTATCAATAGTTAACTTTTTCACATACGACTGCAAGAGCATCAGAAATCTTTTGGGGGGTTGCTCCTCCAGCACTGAAGTCTCCCACAGCCAGGGTGCATGGTCCCGACATAGAACAGGACACCTATGATGGCTGAATGTGGCCAAAGCACACTGCCAAACCTCAAGCCAGGGTAGGGTTTTAAAACTGAGGCAGGGCATTCAGCATAGGCTAGACATAGATGGGTAAATTTTTTGTAGTCAGTTTTAGAAGAGAGGAAGTAGTCATTTTTCCTCATCACATCAGGCGTGGCCACCTTGAGGGCTGGAATGTGGGCTTGCCAGTCCACCTACCCACCTCAGCTCATAAAGAAAAACCCATCAAGGTATAGAAATGGTGCTGACCTCCTTTTAGCATGAGCTAAACATAATCACAAAGCTGATCAAGTCTCCTGTCAAGGCAAATTGTGTGTTCTGGGAAAAGGCCACTCCCTCTCCTGTAAGAGGTGGAGAGATGGTAATACCTCAGGAGAAAATACCTGAAATCCACCCTCTTTTAGCATGGTCGTTGTTTTGTGGCTATATCAAGCTGCTTGTGAAAAGCAAACGCATGTTTTTTTTCTTTCTCTTTAAAAAAAATTTTTAATTTTTTTTATTATAAAGATGTGGGGTACAATTCAGGGTTAGGTATACAAACATTGATTATGCAGGTACCCTTGTTGATGAGTTATGCCCTCCCTCCACTAGCAGTTTCCCTCAATTGCCGATCCCACCCCCCCAACAGTTTCCCATTACTGCCAAACGCTTTCTTATAGTAATATAATTGTTCAAGTTCCACTTATGAGTGAGAACATATGGTACTCTGTTCTTTGTTGCTGTGATAGATCACTGGTTTTTCTTTCAAGACACTCGCCCATTCTAGCTCTCTGGCATGTCTCCCTTTATCTTTCTCTCCCTAATAAATTCTGTTTTAAAACTTTACTGGCCACTCTGAAATTCTTTTCAGTAATATATCAAAAAACTCACAAGCCTTGTGCCACACCCCACCTGACAACAAAACAATTTATATGATATGGTGTTTTTGACCTTAAAATTATGTATGATGTCAATATGGCTTCAAGGATACGGAAGATTTTTAGGTCCATGTCTCACACCACACGCAGGGATTGGCTCTCATTGTGTGGGCGAGGTCATATCACGTGACAGTTCAGCAGCCCAGCTATTTGAGCAAGGCTCCTGTGGCTCATCACGCAGATGGGTGTTGGCTACTCTGCTTTAAACCATTCCACAAGTTTTCAGTGGCTCCTTATACAAATACTTACTAGATAAAAACTGTGCCAGGCACTCTGTAAGGTAGAAGGAAATACAGCCGAGAATAAACAGGCAAACAGGCCTTATTCTACACTGTAGCCATCCTACAGAGGCTTCAGCAATAATGAAGTTGATATTGCATTTAATCCATGCATAACCTCTGATTTCCCCTGTTAGAGTTACCAGGTCAGGGAACTTCTTTCTAACAGCATCACAGCTCACTGGGTAACAAGGAGCTCTAGGTAGATGAAATCCATCTGTGTGGATATTTAAATATTCAATCTTTGGTGTTTGTGAGTAACAATGGACGTGCTGCTGGAGTTAAGCGGTGTCCTGAGACAGTCTGAAAGGATGCTGCGCTGTGTGGACCACTTCAGTGTGTCATCTCCCTTGAAACACTCCATCTGTGCTCATGACTGCCTGGAAATCTGTCATTTATAGCTCGGATTGGCAAAAACTACTGTGTGTGTGGATTTCAACAGTTAGCTTAATTCCATTTGCATTGCCATCTTGTACCGGGTCCTCCCAACTCTGACCATTCTGCAGACTCAGGGGTGGGGACAGTAGGATATTGGGTGGGTTGGTGGGGCCATTTGAATACTTTTAGCCATGGCTAATATTTTTTCTTTTAACAAAATGCTTCATAATCTTTTAAAATATAAAACAACTAGGTTGTTTTAAAAAAATGAAATAAGGATGATTATTAGGTAATGCTTTGGAATGAGGTTTTGTTTTGTTTTGTGTTGTCCAAAAGTTTCATCTTTTCAACAGTTTTGGAAACTGGCAAAAGATTGCCTGCACGTTACCACTGAAATGGTTTAGACTTGATTCTGAAGTTCTTGGTTATTTCTTGTCTGGATTCTTCTTGTAAGACTCACCAGGATAGGAAAGATAGTATACCCAGCAGGGGCAGCTACACATCATTAAGCAAACTTATAATCATTTGCATTCTCCAGTACAAACTTAGAGTCTTCTAAACTCTGCTAAGCAAAGTGAAAGTCTTCTCCAGGGATGATGAAATGATCCACTTTCTGCAGAACACTGAAAACATAGCCAGGACCAAAGAGCTTTGGCAGAAATAGTTCTCTCCCATCACCCTTCGTGTCTCAGTTATGCATTGGGAACACCATTTACATTGACTCTTTCTTCAAAGATTAAGAGATTATCAACCCAATACATACATTACAACAGTGGTCTCTGGATTTGGCTTGTGTGACTACTGACTGTGCAGGAAAAAATTAAACCCTTCATATTCCGTATCTAGAAGACTATTTAACTTAATAGAGGTAAATGTATCACACATAACTCAATTACCTAACTCACTGTTACAGACTGTAGCACCTGGTTTTACTTTTAAACAAGTTCTTTTGTTTGTTCATTTCCAGTGATTACCGCCCACCCCCAGACACTTGCCTCTCAGGAAAAAAAACCTATTCGCTAACTCCCTGCCTCCTGCTGTGCTGGAAAGTTTGTGTTTCTGTCTGTATTGCACATATTTTTGTTTGCCATCTGTGCCCTGATTGGAAATTCTGTGTTAATGCACAAGTGGAATCTTGCATGTTGAGCATAAAAGTTGTAATAGCTTTAAAATACAGAGTCTTTCTTGTTCACCAATCAGTAGGTGTATTCTCTGATCCAGACATGATATCCAAATTATTTCCCGTTGGCTTTCATCTTTTTTTCCTTACAGCAAGTTGTTTGATCTTATTTTCTTTTCCCAACTCACAGTTAATTTTGCCTAAACCTTCCATTTTATTTCAACACAGCTGGATATGACATCAATGAGTAAACGGGGAATCCCACACAGGCAGCATGTGCGGCAGCTTCATTGTTTTAAATTTCCTTATATAGGAGCCTGGGTCCTCTTGACCAGTTTTATGTCTCTGTATGGGAAATTTAGAAAAGAAAGGAAAAACGAATAATCATTTGCATTCTCCAATACTATCACTTTTTGATATTTGATGTACTTTCCATACTATTTTTTCCTACAATTTTTTAAAATACCACAGTAATCATAATATACTAAGATTTGTTACTGCTTTTTAAAATTTAAATTATATAGACAGCTTTTCAGTGTTGCCAAGTAGATTTCAAAATTACTTAAAAAAAAATTTTTTTTTAAATAATTATAGAGTCGCCGGGCTCGGTGGCTCAGCCTGTAATCCCGCGCCTTTGGGAGGCTGAGGTGAGTGGACTGCCTGAGCCCGCGGGTTTGAGACCCGCCTGAGCAGCGAGAGCTCATCTCTACAATAAATCAAAAAATCAGCCGGGCATGGTAGCACATGCCTGTAATTCTGGTTACTTGGAAGGCTGAGGCGGAAGGATCGCCAGAGCCCAGCAGGTCGAGGCTGCGGTGGCCGGGAGCGGCCACTGCACTCCAGTCTGGGCAACAGAGTGAGACTTCAACTAAAATAAATAAATAAATAAATAATAAAAATAAAATAAAATAATTATAGAGTCACAGGAAGCTGCGAAAACCACAGAGGTCCTGTATGCCCTGACCCAGACTTTGTCCTGCATAATCACATGACAATATCGGAACAGGGATTTGATATTTGGTACAATCAATCGACCTTATTCAGAAGTTACCAGTTTTACATGTACTCCTGTGTGTGTGTGTGTGTGTGTGTGTGTGTGTGTGTGTGTGTGTGTGTGTCTGTGTGTGTCTGTGTGTGTTTCTTTGCAAATTTTTTTTTATGTTTACCATTTTATCATAAAGGCTATTACAAAGCATATAGATGAAGCAATGCATAGGATGAGGGTGGGAGAAGGGGTGCAGAGCTTACACCCTCCCTGGCTGCCACCCTTCACATTCCTCTGTGTGGTCAGCTCTCTGGAAGCTGTCTTTTGCAGATGCATCACATGTGTAATTTATGGTGATACCATCGCGATTAAGGCACAGAACTGTTCTATCTTCACAAAAATTCCTCATGCATCCCTTTTATATAAGAACACACACACACACACACACACACACACACACACACACACACACACACACACACCAACACCATCTCTCACCTCTGGCAGCCATTCAACTGTTCTCTATAGTTTTATGTTTCAAAATATTCTATAAATGGAATCACACATTGTATAATCTTTTGAGATTGGCTTTTTTTTCACTCAGTGTCATCTCTGGAGAGCCATACAACCTATTGTGCCTATCAGTAATTCCTTTTTGTTGCTGCATAGTATTCCACGATGTGAGCTACTACAGTGTGTTTAGTTGTTCACCCACTGAAGGACATTCTGGCTGTTGCAGTTTGTGCATTGCCAATAACGCTGCTGTGGCCATTTGTGTCCAGGTTTTTGTGTGAACAGTTTTCATTTCTTTGGGACGAATGCCCAGGAATGCAGTTGCTGGGATGTGTGGTTAAGAGCATGCTTTGTTTTATAAAACACTGGCCAGACTGTTTTCCAGAGCGACTGTGCCATGTGGCATTCACACCAGCAACGTGTGAGGTCCAGTTTCTCTGCAGTCTCACCAGCATTTGATGTTTGTCACTATTTTTTTCTTGTAATTTTAGATATTCTGATGGGTACATCATGATATTTTACTGTGGTTTCAACTTCTGTAATGAGGAATGGTGTTGACTATCTTTTCACGTGCTTATGTATGTCATCCCTATTCTTTCTGTGGTGAAATGTCTTTTCACTTTCTAGTGGATTAGTTGTTCTGTTTTAGAGTTGACTTTGGAGAATTCTTTATACATTATAGATATGAGACCTTTCTTGGATGTGCTATTTACAGATATTTTCTCCCAGTCTATAGATTGTCTTTTCATTTTAAAGCAAAAATTCTACATTTTTTATAAAGTCCAGTTTCTCGTTCCTTTCATGTATACTGAAGTGTCATGCCTAAGACTTTTTTCCTTAGTCCCAGATCTGGAAGACATTCTCCTGTTCCTTCTAAAAGTTTTATAGTTTTACATTTAATTAAGCCAGTGATCTGTTTTCAATTGATTGTTGTATAAGGGATGGAATTTAGATCAAATGTCTTTTTTTCCCTATGAATGTCGGATATTCCTGCACCATTTTTTGAAAAGTCCACCTTTCCTCCAATGAATTATGTTTCTACCCTTGTCAAAATCAGCAGGGTATAACTGAATGCATCTCTTCCTGGGCTCCCTGTTCTGTCCCACTGGTCTGCATTTCTCTTCCTTCACCAAGAGCACACTGTCTTGACTACTGTAACTATGAGATAAACCTTAGCATCTGTAGAGAGGGTTCCCTGCTTTAGTGTTTTTCAAAGTTATTTTAGCTATTACAGGTCTTTTTCTTTTCTGTACACATTTGAGAATAAGCTTATCCACAGACACTCTTGCTCGGATGCTGATGGGAATTGTGTATGCCTGTAGATCAACGTCAGGACAATTACCACCTTGCGTCCTTGGATCTCTCATCATGGCATGTATCTCCATTTGTTTAGAACTTTTATTTCTTCCAGTAGTACGCCATAATTTTTAGCACAGAGATACCATCCATATCTTATTAGTTTATACCTAAATATTGCGTCTTTCTGGACTGATTGTCAACTGCACACTTGCATTTTAAAGATCGCATTAAGTTTCATCTTGATGTGTCATAACTTTCTGAATTCTTTCCTGCTTGTGAACATCTTGGCGGTTTCCCATTGCTTCACTCTCATGAATAACATTTCAGCTTTCCCTGTTTTAATGTCTTTGACAGATTTGGTGGAACGGGGTCCCTGGATCAGAAGGCATGGACATCTTATGCCTCCTGGGAGGATGCCTGTAAGGCTGGTGCTTCTCTGTTCAGAGTGGCATTTCTTTTTCTAGAGCATGGACTTCGTGGTTCCTTACGCTCTTTTGTGTGTGTGGCCGACTACTCTCTATCATAATTGATATAAAATTCTCTACAAACTACAAGTAGTGTTTTCCCAAAAACCTCTCCTCATGTGGCACACTGATCCACTGGTGACACACCGCCATCATTTTGCCCCCTCGGGTGACATCTTCTTTCCCATTTGCTGAGATGTTCTCAACTGGAATAATTCATCCTATGTGTAACCCAGGGTTTTGCCCTACTGCCTTCATCCAGATCATAAACACGTGCCCAACCGATACATTGGACACTAGCACTGCAGTGTGAAGGGGAACCTTGTGTCTGGCTGCTCAGAGGAGGATGGGAAACAGAGCTGGTCCAAGAACAAGACCTTCCCAATCATACTGGTCCATTTTGATAACTATTGCCAGGTATGATTTGTTGGACCATTAAAAAAATTGTTAGGTAAGCACCTCTTCCTTGCCTTTCTCTAAGTGGATGATGTTTACAGGTGATCAGCAAGTCACCCCTGTGCTATGCTCCTTCCTTTGCCTGCTGGAGAAGGACGACGAATGTCCCTGTAGCTTGTGCCCCCAGCTGAGTGCCATCTACTGGGTGTCTGAATGATGGATTCAAGGCAGCTGTGGCTTTTACTCCATACACTTGAAACAGAAAATGACAAGGTGTGAGGAAGGACCGGCCGGCAAGGGTCCCACAAATGAGTCTTTTTCGGATGTGCTTTCTGCTTCCATCCCAGTGGATCCAGGACCATCTCAGCCCTCAACAACTTGTTCTGACAGAGATATTTACCAAGTATTTACTAAGATATTCCTTCTGAAGAAGAATTAGGTTGTCACCTTTTGTGGTAAATAAAATTAAAGTTTATCTCAGCAGATCTCACTGGGATCTGATGACAGTTTTCTTAATTATCCTGATCACACCATTTATCATGACAGAGGTTTTTCACCTGTGATTTTATTTTATTTTATTTTATTTTATTTTGAGTTGGAGGCTCACTCTGTTGCCCACACTGGAGTGCAGTGGCCGCTCCCGGCCACCACAGCCTTGACCTGCTGGGCTCCAACGATCCTTCCGCCTCAGCCTTCCAAGTAGCTGGAATTACAGGCATGCGCTACCATGCCCGGCTGATTTTTTTTTTTGATTTATTTTCGAGATGAGGTCTCGCTGCCCAGGCGGGTCTCGAACCCGTGGGCTCAGGCAATCCACTCACCTCAGCCTCCCAAAGGCACAGGATTATAGGCTGAGCCACCGCGCCCGGCTCACCTGTGATTTTAATGGCTGTGTTTTGTCTCCTCTCTTGGTGCAGTTTCATATCAAAGCCAAAGGAAAAGATATTCTAAGTATGAATAAGGGGATTTTCCCTATCAGTGTGACAAGTAAGCATAAATAATGTCCTGTTCTGTGCACACAAGGAGTCCCAGCTGGTACCATTGCCACTCTCTGTGGGTTTCTACGTGGCATTACATTAAAGGTTGCAAAGAATACAGATTGAGTCAGCCCCCTCAGGCCCTCACCTCACTGCCCGGAACAGAGATGATCCCATCAGAAGTTCTTTGTTTTGTAAGAAAGTGTCTCTGCAGCTTGGCATAGACTCTCCCTCCACTTGGCATTTTGAGGTTCCTCAGAAAGCATCCAGTGCATCTGAACACACTTTTGTCCGTCGATAACAACTTTCTCGTCCCCTCATGTTATTTAATTTTTTTTTTTTTTTTTTTAAGAGACAGGGTCTCACTCTGTCACCCAGGCTGGAGTTCAGTGGCACCATTATAGCTCACTGCAGCCTTGAGCTTCTGGGCTCAAGCAATCCTTCTGCCTCATCCTCCTCATCCATACCTAGATCTTTTTTTTTTTTTTTTGGTAGAGATGGGGGCTCACTGTGTTGCCAGGCTGGTCTCGAACTCCTGGACTCAAGCAATCTTCCTGCCTCAGCCTCCCAAAATGCTGGGTTTATAGGCATGAGCCACCATATCCAGTCTTATGCTGGAAATGGCTCTTTAAAGCATATCATTGAAGACAATTTTCAAGATGAAGTGGAAAGTCAGGGAGCCTCACTCAGAACACCACACCCAGACACCCGAGCCTTCCACAGGGGCCACTCCCAGCAGGCTGCCTTCTCAGGGAGACCAGGGATTAGGGGAGTTTATTAGAATTAGCTCACCCAAGGAATGACCAGGCATCAACACTGGGGAGCCATGTGCTTATAGGGTGCCCTTCCTCTCCAATCTCTGCAAGTCCCTTCTGTGGAAAGGAAGCCCCTGCAAAAATGGCACTCCATCTGCCCGTTACCGTTGTAACACAGCTTTCAGGGTACAATTTGCATAGACTGTGATTTATAAAAATACCAGCAGACGAGGGCTGAACAGGACAGAAGGGAAAACAGTCCATGGGAACAGCAGACAATGGGGCGAAGAAAGACAGGAGCAGCACAC
The DNA here is from genome assembly GCF_000164805.1 of Carlito syrichta. Classification (NCBI taxonomy): domain Eukaryota; kingdom Metazoa; phylum Chordata; class Mammalia; order Primates; family Tarsiidae; genus Carlito; species Carlito syrichta. The sequence continues at coordinate 744,381 of NW_007247233.1, read as the reverse complement.
CAGGGGTTAATTTGGTTGTTAAGTCTGACTTTCCTTAACAACCAACAGAATGGGAAGAGAAGTAGAAGGGCAAGATTTGAGTCTGGGTAGAAACAGAAGAACGGAGTGGCTGTTGGCACTGGTGTCTGCTGGTTCTCACTTTCTCTCTCTGCTGTCTCTTCACCCAGTGCTGCTGTCACAAGAGCCTTAAATTCAGCCCAGTTTAAATTCCGAGGCGCTGTCATGAGCAGCTGCATGGAGACATTCTGAAGATGAGAGCACGCTCTCAGCAGCCCGCCACCCCGCTCGTTATCCCTGAGTGTAGCCCCACACTGTGTGTCACTGCCCTTGCATGCTGAGTTACTCTCTGTGGTAAGAAAAAGAAGAAATGGGCCAGGCATGATGGCTCACGTGTGTGATCCCAGCACTTTGGGAGGCTAAGGCCAGAGGATTGCTCGAGGCCAGGAGTTTGAAACCAGCCTGGGAAAGACTTCATCTCTACAAAACAAAAAATAAAAATAAAAAAATTACCCAAGCATGGTGGCTACCCAGGAGGCTGAGGTGGAAGGATCACCTGAGCCTAGGAGGTGGAGGCTGCAGTGAATTGTGATTGTGTCAGTGGACTCCAGCCTGGGTGACAGAGTGAGACCCCGACTCAAAGAGAGAGAGAGAGAGTGAATTTGAATCTTTCAGGATGACCAAAAAAAGAGAGATCAACTGTGTCCTTGGATAGTTCTGTCCCTCTGGGATTCTGCAGTTACTGGGCAAAGATTTAGTTCAGGCTCTGAAAGTTTCCAGGCCTGGAAAGGTGACCTAGGCTCTCTGGGCAGGTCTCCCTCTAGTCTGGAGTATTGTCTTCCTGAAATTCCAGAGCTCCTGTCTGTGGTCTTGACATTTCATCCAGCACTTTTCTTCCCCTTCTTTCTCCTGTCCCCCTTCCTCCCGTGATTCTCTGCCTGATTTAACCTTCTTCCATCAAGCCCCCCTTGTGTTGCCTGGATGCCAGCAAGTGACCATGTCACCAGCCTGGTTTCCACACTCGGGTCATGGTGCTGCCCTGCTGAATGACGCACTTATATTTAGTCCTTGAGGAATGGAGGGGGAACTTTTTGTGGAAATGGTTTCCTGAGGAATTGACGGGACAAATGCACCTGGTCCTGCAGTCTCATTTCACACTCATTCCACACCAGCCAAGGCAGACACATTTGCTGAGATTCATAAAGGGCAGTTAAAGAGCAGAGAAGATGCTAGAATTCATGCCCCGGGACTCTTGGGAGGCCCTGGGCCTGGTCAGAGGGAGGCAACATTTGCCTGTACCAGGATCCCAGGTATCAGGTGATCTGAGTCCTGGTCCTCTGAACAGATGCCCAACCTGTCCAAGCAAGAGGCCCCTTCTGTTCTGAGTGCCTGTGGTTCACGTGTCTCATTCTTTTTACTTTATATTCGTAATTTGTATAGAAACAGTTTCCTGGAGGGGTGTCATCATGAGAGGCGTATGCTCTTTGGTAGGGTGAGCGTGCTTGGTAGCTAGGACCTAAGACCCGCACGCCACCAGGGGCTGGTGCTGTAGATGAGGTGCGAGCTTTAGGGGCCGTGGCGGTGAACTCATGTCTACACTCCAGCGAATGAGTTCGCTCCTGTTTCTCCATTCCAGAGGAGGCTAAGAAGCTCTTTACAAGCATTCCTGGACTTCTGTTTCCAACAATGTGGTAGATGAGGTGTGGCCAGCCTTCATGCTAGACACAACTACAAGTACTAGACAAAGTATCTTTTTAAAGAATATTTAGGCCTTGCCTCTACCAGAAAAAAAAGTCAAAAATCAAAAAAATTAGCCAGGCGTCATGGCACACACCTATAGTTCCAGCTACTTGGGAGGCTGAGGTGGAAGGATCGCCTGAGCCCAGGAGGTTGAGGCTCAGTGAGCTATGATCATGCCACTGCACTCCAGCCCGGGCAACAGAGTGAGATTCTGATTTAAAAAAAAAAAAGGACTGCCGGGTTCAGTGGCTCAGCCTGTAATCCCGCACCTTGGGAGGCTGAGGTGAGTGGATTGCCTAACCCCATGGGTTGGAGACCCACCTGGGCAACTTGGAGAGCCCTCATCTCTACACTAAATCAAAAATTAGCTGGGCGTAGTTGCGTGCGCCTGTAGTTACAGCTACTTGGAAGGCTGAGGCGGAAGGATCACTGGAGCCCAGCAGGTCGAGGCTGCAGTGGCCGGGAGCGGCCACTGCACTCCAGTCTGGACGACAGAGTGAGACTCCAACTCAAAAAAAAAAAATAGGTCTATTAGTGAGTTGGGACGTAAGAAATACTCAGAGGTTAAAACCTAGGTGAGAGCAAGAACCCAGAGGAAGAAGATAGTTGAAACCAAATTTCTCCTGGAAGGCAGTGGCCAGCCCTGGGAACTTGAAGATGGTGTGCTCAGCCTCACAGTCAAGAGGAACTGGCGACGCACCCAGGGCTGGCCCCCAATCGACCTCTGGCCCACCCCTGCATAGAGCTGAGCTCGCAAGGAGCTGTGTCCCAGTGCAAGAACAAACGCAAGCAAAACCCATCTCTGTGCCCCTTCGGATCTCTCTGCACATACTCACACATGCATCCCACGGGCACACACATATGTACACACATGTGCACATGCACTCATGCGCACTCAGCATAATTGTGCAGAGCCTCTAGACCTGGAGTTCTGGGAGAGCCTCCAGCAGGGAGACTGGGAGGTGTCAGCATTTAATACAAAGCCCTAGATGGGAGACAAGAGGCCAGGGGCTGAGCCCTGGGAAAAGTGACCTTGGCATATGTAGAGGATGAGTGGGCAAGGGAACCCGGGGCTGGTGCTGGTTTGGAATTCAAGTGAGGAGAAAGTTTCTAGGAAGAGGGTCAGCAATCATGCCCAGGGCTGGGGGGGACTGAAATCTGGCTGCTGGATTTGGCAACCAGGAAGATTTTGTGACTGGGCGAGAGCAGTTTTGGTGAAATGGTGAAATTTTGTGTCAGTGAAGCTGGGTTCTGAGCTAGGACCCTGTTCCAAGATTCCAGACTGAGTAGGCCTAGCCCCGGGCCTGCAGTTCATGCTTTTAACAAGTTGCTGGAATGATTCTGACAGGTGCAGGCAGCACAGATATGCCAAGAACCTCTGGAGCAAGACGTTGTTCCCGGGTGAGCGTGTCTTACCTTTATTCCCCGGGAAGGTAGCTCACGGCGCCCTTCACGCAATCCTGGATCAGGCTCTCTGGATCCCACTTGGGCTTCAGGAAAGACCACCAAGGCCCCCTCCAAATACAGCCCCTCACTGTGCTTGCTGCACCTACTAACCCAGGAACACCTTCAGAAGCAGAACGGAGGGAGCGTGGTGGAACCCTGAGTTCATACTCCAACGCTCTCCTTGTCCTTTTCTACAGTTTCAGAAGCCACCTGTTTAACAATGTATCCCTATTGTTCTTCTGGGAATTGGTCTCCTGTAGGGATCAGTACTTCCAGAATGACCTCTCCCCTTTTTTGGGAATAAAGTGAACACAGCCTAATTTTTATTTCCTGTGTCTTTATCATCAACCACTCACAATTTTCAATTTGTACTTTCCTTAAATATTACGCTTCTAATGACACAAAAAGCGGATGACTCAGAGCAGAGGAAGTCACCTAGGAAGGTGATTTTGGCCCAGAAAACAGCGTGCAGACTGGCTGTGGGTGCCCTCAGCTGCCTTCCACCCTGTCCTGTCCTCTCAGCCCCCCAGCCTCTCCCAACAGCTGCCCATGTACCCACTAGGGACTTTCTGCAGTTGTCGGATTTAAGGCACAATTCAGCAGGGATTTTAAAAAGTCAGTGCCACAAGCTGTTTATCACAGCTTAATGTCGTCTAAACAATGTCTGTCTCTAGTCTCCATCTCTGGCATGGCAAGATTGTTGCCATCTTTGCTTGTGCAGCCAGCACTTGATTGCAGTACCAGCTTCTCCTCCTGAGTCTCCGAGCTATTTTTAAACATGCCATTCACTTGAGCTGTGCTTAGGGCCACGTTGTAGGGCCTTGAATGCAGTGGAATGCAGCGGATTTAGGAACAGACTTCATTTTCCTAAGAAAATAGCATTGAAATTCACATCGAGCTCGACAAAAATGACCTGCCTCATAAAAGAGAAAAGGCACTTATTTCAAAATGAGACATGAAGACTATTTTCATTCTAGTTGCAGGAATCACAAACCAACCGGGAAATGGTACAGGGAGACCAGAAGCTCCCAGGACGCTCCAGCTGCCCCAGCTACTTCTGCCATGCAGACCCTAGAGGCAACTCTAAGTCCTTTGGGCACCCGACCTTGTTTCATTTTAGTTTTGGAGAAAGTGTAGAACAAGGCTGAGTGTCCTCAGGCGATTTCAAGCTGAAACGCCAAGTAGATGCAGAACTCTGCCAGCTAAAGTGACACTCGTGGTCCTTTTTCTGTTGACAGTTCAGATTCTTTACTGTTAAACCCCTTCCAACTTTAAACGAAAAATGAACAGTATTGTGATATTATCAGGGATGAAAACAGGAGTTCTTCATGTTGTTCTAGAAGATGAAATTAAGTCTGTGCTTTGGGTTCATTTGCTATAAATACTTTGACAGCAAGAATCTGCATGAAACATGAAATGCCGTGAGGGATTTGCGTCTAAGCCTTTGATCTAAAATGTCGCAGGGATGACTCAAGCAGGTGGACTTCTGAAAGGGGGTGGAAGGCTGCCTGGGATGACGATTTGGACCTTCTTGGGAAGGTGTGAAGCCAGCCTAGGAGGCCAGCTTACACAGTGCGAGTGTCCAAGGCCTGGCTTTGAGAACAAGTAGGCATGTGGCCTCAGGGTGCTGTCTCCAGCTGACGAGGACAGTCCCATCTGTGTCCTCAAAGGCGGGAGGGGCACCAGGGCCCCGGGCCCTCCAAAAGGAGCTGCTGATGAAGAGGAATGATCTTGGAGTCCCCGTTCCCTGCCACTGCCATGCTCATCCCTCCCTCGGCCTCTGGACAGTGGTGGGTTCTGCTTTCTGTGTCACAGTGTGACCGTTCACGGGCTCACATGACAACATGAAGTCACAGAGAGATGTGCTTCGGTGAGCATTACTTTTCTCATAATGTTGGTGTTGTGTTAACAGCTACATGGCTGAAGCCATTCAGGCGGGAAATGGGGTTGGGGGTAACTCACGCCGTCTGTGGCCACCCGTTCAGTCCTATAGAGAGAGGACATGGATGGACCCATTGCCAGGAAAGTATTTTATTTACAGAAAAGGGACATCTTCTTCTTCTTCTTCCCTTCTCTTTCTTCCCTTCCTCCTCCTCCCCCCCCCTTCCCCACCTCCCCCTTCCTCTCCTCTTCCTCCTCTTAGAGACAGTGTCTCATTATATTCCCCAAGCTGATCGCAAATGCTTGGCCTCAAGTGATCCTCCTGTCAGCCTTTCAAAGTGCTGAGATTACAGGTGAGAGCCACTGCACCCGGCCTCATAGTCTTCTTATTTAAGTGACAAACAGGCCTGGCACAGTGGTTTATGCTTGTAATCCCAGCACTTTGAGAGGCCGAGGTGGGAGGATTATTTGAGCCCAGGAGTTCGAGATCAGCCTAGGCAACAAAGTGAGACCTTGTCTCTACCAAAAAAAAAGAAAAATTAGCGGGGCATGGTGGTGTGTGCCTATAGTCCCAGCTACTCAGGATACTGAGGTGGAAGGACTGCCTGAGCCCAGGAGGGCAAGGCTGCAGTGAGCCATGGTTGTGCCACTGCACTCCAGCCTGGGTGACAAAGTGAGACCCTGACTCAAAAAAGAAAAAAAAAAGACCAAGTGTCCTTAATTCTTTCTTCCATGGTTCCATGGGTGGGTACTTCCAGTGAATAAGATAGTATCTGTGTTTCTATGGAGCCTGGAGCAGTTTTTTGAGCCTGGGATTGCATGCGTGTTTTTTACACAGGGAGCTGTCTCCAGGGACACATCAAGGCAACTGTCCTTGTAGACGGCGTAAATCACAGGCCAAGCCCTGAGGTCTCCAATGTACTCTTTCTCTCAGTCGTAAGTCAGACTTTACTATAAACACTGCCCAGTCTCCAGCGGCTAAAGTGGTCCTGCACTTCTAGAAAACTTGAGCTGTGAAGTGGTAATGTCTTAAAATGCAATCACCCTAAACAGTGCCCATTTCGATCTGATCTAAACAGTGTCCATTGGTTGGGCAGGGACCCAGCATTTTTACTTATTTATTCAAGAAGTCATTACAAAGCAACAGAATTCTAATTCCCCATCTTCTAACTGAGCTCATATATTTGTTGTTTGTTTTCACAAACAATAAGACACACACACAGAACAAATAATCCGACAAGATGTAGAGTTCAAAGTGTCTCCTTTACCTGTGAGAAGGAGAAGCCATGGTGTCTGTCAGGCCTCTAGTCCGCCGAGCGGAAATCCGAGACTCAGGCTCCTTATCTACTTTTATGGGCATCTGTGTTTGTTACATGATGGTCAAAGTACAAGATTTATAAGTGACTGTTTCAAGAAACTGCATTTTTCAAAACTGTAAAGTAAGTTATTGCTATTATGATTTCATTTCAAAATATCAACTCTTAGGCTAAAACACAGGGAGCAAGTCTGTGGCTTTAAAGTCAGTCCTTGATGGGGAACCTACCTCTGTCCCTTCCAGCAGTGTCACCAGAGTCTCTGGAGAAACTCTTCGCTTCACAGAGCTTCTGAATGCACGGAAGAAATGGTGTACCAGAAGCCCTTGGTTCCCAGGGCACTCTGCGCATGCTGCTCCTGGTCGCTATTTTTAGATGAGGTTTTTAGTCAACCTTTTCTAAAGGTTTTCAGCCCCTCACCCAATGCCAAGACCTTAGAGAAGGAGTATGAGTGGATGAGGGCTGGTCGGGGAGCCTCAGAGTAGCGCCCAGGTATATTCAAGCAACAGGTGGGCTCCAGTGTCCAGTGCTGGGAAAAAACACCTGCTTTCCAGGTGCCGGCATGTGGACAGATGCCTCCCCTTGCAAGGGAAGGAATATGACTTCAGGGACAGGAAGCCCTATGACGAGAAGCTGCAGTGATTTCTGTCAGTGCTTAACTAAAAACCCCTTTTCCTACAGGGAAATCTTGCTTTCAGGCTGGTGGCACATATTTTCTGACTGCTTCTTCTGAAATATGCCCTGCAGGATGGCAGTGAAGTGTTCTTTGCATTGGCTGTGGCAGAAATCTCAGGACTATGGAGAGAAAGGAGAAGGTGCCATCTGTTTTCATAGGCAGCTTCCCCACGGGGAACCCTTCGGTGCTTCCGTGAGCACAGCAGTGTAAGATGTTAAAACACAGCATTCTCAGGGGGCTGTATTGTTCCGTGGTTGCTACATCCACGTGTACCAGCGCTTCTGCCTGGATTGCTAAGGAGCAGAATGGCTTTCACTGGAGTACCTTGAGGCTTCCCTGAGGCCCTGATAAGACAAAATGACAAAAACCCATGAAGAAAAGAAACAATAAGGCTCCCATGCCGGCAGATGGTAACCGGTACATGCTACCAAGGTGATTCTGTGAAGCTAAGTGGTGTCCCAGGGTTTAAACGACAGTGCTGAGAGTCTAACACACCAACTCGCTGTGACATCTGACAGTGATGGAGCAAGTTCCAAGCGGTTTGCAGGAGCCCCTTGTCATGTGCATGTGTCACATGTTGTATCTCTCTTGCAGGAAGAAGGCATTGTGAAAGAGATCGACATCAGCCACCATGTGAAAGAGGGATTCGAGAAGGCTGACCCCTCCCAGTTTGAGCTGCTGAAAGTCCTGGGACAAGGGTCCTATGGAAAGGTAGGTTCCCTCTCTGCCTGGCCACGACTGAGTCTCATTCCCAAACATGAAGGAGCTATGGGCCGAGCCCACCTAGAATCACAGGTGCTCCTCACTCGCAAGGTTCACTCCTCGGGACCCCTGGTGTGTCGTAACCCGGGCCTCCCTGGCACAGCTGGAATCCTGTTCCCACAGGACTGTGCCAAGCGAGGGCCACCTGTGTCCCGGAACGGTCACACACATGTGCTCTTCCCCTCCCAGTAGCCTCCTGGGCCTTCAGTCTATCACACGGTGAGTAGATTAGTGACCCTGAGTTAGTGTATTCTTGAAAGCACATCCTAAGAGCTTTCTATTTCCGAAAGAAAGGAAAAAAATAAGAGAACAAGAAAAAATGGCACCCCCCCCCAGACAGGGCTGTGTGATTTGTTCAGGAGTCAGGAAAGGCAGGGGCTGCAGTCGGCCCCTTCCTCGCCCACCGTGTCAATTGCACAGTTATTTTGCCTTTTGAAACCTCGGTTTCCCCATCCATTAAGTAGAAATGCTATAACCTTTGATACATAACTATTCTGTAGATTAAACCAGGCGTGAGTCCCATCCAGCAGTTGCCTAAGATGTATGCATGTACTGGAATTGTTCATCTTTTTTCTTTTTTCACCCTGAGATGACAGCAATAAAAGCTCATTTATTTCAGGAAATGAGAACTATTTGGCGCTTCCATTAATGCCACATCCACATATAACATGATGTCAATAATACTTCTCGATTACGATGATATATGACTGGCATCCACACGATGCTAATTTCTCTGCAGCCATGGTGTTAGCTGTTAGAAATATACAGGCTCTGACAACTTGATTTCTAGAACATAAGGGCTGGAAATAGACCGTGAAGCCAACCGCTCCTTCAGTGTAAGCAGAACAGCCCTGGTTCTTCAGAGTAACTATTTTTGTGTGGCACGTGGACATTCACCACATCTTTGCATTTTTCACATGACTTTGTGCCAATGAGAAATTGGACTCCTGCTGGGTTAAGTGTAAAAATGAGTAGTATGCTAGTGGTCTGGATAATCTCCTACACACAGCATAAACCGGATTGTTTGCTCAAATTATCTTTTGTTCTGTTTATCAGGACACATGCTAATGTGGTGAGGAACACATATTTATACTGATGTATTGACAAGTATGTTAGGTTGAACCACAGGAAATTGCTGGTATTTAATGATTTTTGGCCTACAAAAATGGCTCCTTAATATGGTTCCCATGGTGTTGATGGAAGCAGGGAAATGAAAATGCCAGTCTCTCATAATGTTCATCATCATCACTAAAAACACAGAAGGCAGAGCTTGTTTCATGGAATAGAGGAACGTCTGGTCATTGATTAGAAATGTAGGAAAAAGCCAGGCTTGGTGGCTCAGCCTGTAATCCCATGCTTTGGGAGGCTGAGGTGAGTGGATTGCCTGAGCCCGTGGGTTCAAGACCCGCCTGGACAACTTGGCGAGACCTCATCTCTACAATAAATCAAAAAATTAGCCGGGCGTGGTAGCGCACACCTGTAATTCCAGCTACTTGGAAGGCTGAGGCGGAAGGATCGCCGGAGCCCAGCAGGTCAAGGCTGCAGTGGCCGGGAGCGGCCACTGCACTCCAGTCTGGGAGACAGAGTGAGATTCCAACTCAAAAACAAGAAATTTAGGAAAAAAATCAGAGAAGGGAATAATTTTTTCTCCGGGATTTGCAAACAGACCAGCAAGGGTACTCTCCCTTTACTGCCATTCAAAGGGAAAACTCTCGCTTACATGTTGTTTCTTGAGTACAAGTTCAACCCACACAAGCATGCCGGTCTCCTCCTGGGGGCAAGAACTGGACTGTGCCTCCCAGATGGGGCCCAGGAGGCGTCTGCTGGGTTTGGTGGACTGGCCTTATCATACTCTGGTGCCTCTCCAGCCCTGCCCCAAGGTGGCAGCACTTGTATGCTTCATGACAGGAGCTGGGAGCACCTTGTAGGCTCCATGGGACATGGAACTCAAACCTGAGAGTCCAGATGTCTCCTTAGTCTCTTAATCAAGCAAGAACCACTTAGAAGAGAACTGGGGAGTTAGAGATGAAAGGAGAAAAGCATTTTCCAGTTCTCTCATTCAAATAATTTTGAATTCTAATTTTACCCGTTTAAAAACTTTCTTGGTTGGGCTCAGTGGCTCAGCCTGTAATTCCCAGCACTTTGAGAGGCTGAGGCGAGAGGACTGCCTGAGCCCGCGGGTTCAGGACCAGCCTGGGCAACATGGTGAGACCGCATCTCTACAATAAATAAAGAATAAAAAATTAGCCAGGTGTGGTAGCGCACATCTGTGGTTCTGGCTACTTGGAAGGCTGAGGCGGAAGGATCATCAGAGCCCAGCAGGTCAACGCTGGGGTGGCCATGAGTGTGCCACTACCCTCCAGCCTGGGCAACAGAGTGAGACTCCAACTCAAAAACAAAAAAACAAAAAACTTTCTTTTGGCCGGGCGTGATGGCTCAAGCCTGCAATCCCAGCACTTGGGGAGGCCGAAGTGAGGGGATTGCCTGAGCCCATGGGTTCAAGAACGGCCTGGGCAACTTGGTGAAATCTCATCTCTACAATAAAATTTAAAAATTAGCTGGGCGTGGTAGCACATGCCTTTAGGCTACTTGAAGGCTGCAGCATAAGAATTGCCTGAGCCCAGCAGGTTGACACTGGAGTGGCCGTGAGCGTGCCACTGCACTTCAGCCTGGGTGATGGAGTGAGACTACAATGCAAAAAAAAAAACAAACTTTCTTTGGAAAACAACAAGTGGAATCCCAGTGTCTGGCAGAATCTCTGTGGAAGGATCGCATCCATAACACTCTGTCTTGTCCTGCCCCTACTTTTCGCCACTTCTAATTTTAAATTTGCTTGTGTCATTTTTTATATGAGGAATTAAAAAGTAAAGTTCAGAGATGAAAAGAAGGAGAAAGCAAGATGAGGCGGTGGCCTCTCTTGTAGGAGTTTGACCTCCGTGGCTTACAGAACTGGCGGACTCCACCAGTGCATGCCAAGAGCCAGTTGTGGGACCGAGTCAGCAGGTCAAGGCTATAGTTGGCATGGGAAGCCAATTTCAGGTCTGCATGTTGGATTGATGTGTCCAGAACTCTAGAAAGAAAAGACGTTACCCTTGAAAGCATCAGACTTTAAAATAAAAATTAAAAGCAAACAAACAAAAAAAAGAAACCATCACTCAGACATTCCCTAGGAAAGGCCAAAGCCAATATTAGGCACTAGACAGACACAGATACAAGTTGGATTTGTCCATGCGGGATTGTTTGTGGAGAGTTTTTTATGAAAGCAAAACTAATGACCAGAGGTGGAAAAGCCATATGTTCTAATGCCCTATATTACTGTTTGTATTCCTGGACTCAAAGTAAAAACACTATATCCTTACGCAAGAATAATCTTCCTGCTGGGCATGGTGGCTCACGCCTGTAATCCTAACACCTTGTGAGGCGAAGACGAGAGGACTGCTTGAGCCCAGGAGTTTGAGACCAGCCTGGGCAACACAGTGAGACCTCGTCTCTTAAAAAAAAAAATCAGCCAGGGTGTTATGGTGCGCACCTATAGTCCCAGCTACTTAGGAGACTGAGGAGAAAGGATCATCTGAGCCCAGAAGTCTGAGGCTGTGGTGAGCCATGATCATGTCCCTGCATTCTAGCCTAGACGACAGAGTGAGACCCAAACCCCCCCAAAACACAAAAGGCATCTTCTTTTTGTTACCTGAAAGGGAAGAGAATGGAAACAATGCGATTTATGTACTGGAGAAAGCTCATGTTAGACAGGGCCCCACCTCCTGCCTCTGCTCCAAAGAGCAAGACCTAGTGTAAATCTGGACTCAGTGTTCCCAGGATAGACCTCGCCTGGGAGCCAAGTCCCCCAACGGGGTCATGTTCCCCCGTCACCCAGCCCAGCGCTCCATTCTTTCTTTCTTACTTAATGGCCAAAGACACTGGGAACTCAGAAATGAATGCAATGCAGTTTCTGCCCTTCAAGCCTCTGCACCAGCACCAACTTCTGGCTCCAAACTGCTCCCAGGAGCTGTGGGAGTGATTGGCACCAGGCCCAAGGGCGAGGCCCTAACTGGTGTTCTCTGCAGCATCTCCCTCTCTCTCTTCATGTGCAACCATAATGAGATTGTTCCTCCAGCAAAAACCACACTGTAAAAAAAAAAAACAAACCCGGCTGAAGCATACTGTGCCTGACATCACACACCTCCAAGCTCCGTTCTGCAAAATAAAGCCTCTGTAACTGCAGGGATGCCTGAAGAGGGGCCATTGGTGGGGCTTGGGACAAGAGAAAGATGTGCAAAACAGCCTTATTCTAAGAAAAAAGAAAAAGGCATTTAAAAATCAAATTGGAGATTGAAATGGCCAAGATGACCAGGTGTGGTGGCTCACACCTGTAATCCCAGTACTATGGGAGGCCTAAACTAGAGGATTGCCTGAGCCTAGGGATTTGAGACCAGCCTGTGCAACTTGTCAAGACCCTGTCTCTACAATAAATTTTTTTAAAAAATTAGCTGGGCATGGTGGCACACACCTATAATTCCAGCTACTTGGAAGACAGAGAGAAGGATCACCTGAGCCCATCAGGTTGAGGCCGCAGTGGCTGTGAGACTGTACCCCAGCCTGGGCAACAGAGTGAAACTCCGACTAAGAAAAAAAGATGGCTGACATGAGGCAGCTAGAGTGAGTTCCTCCTGCAGAGTAAACCAAAATAGAGTTTCCTCAGCATTCAGAGAGGAATGGATTCAGCGGCACATCCCACAAGTCTCCACAGGAGTGGCAATGACCACTCAGAGCGAAGAAGAAAACAAATCCACCAACCTGTGCTTGAACTGGCTGGACTGTTGCCGGCACCACCCAAGTCCACCACAGCCTCCAGACGCAGCAGGGAGGGGGAGTAACTGGAACTTGGGAGTTCTGTGGTCCTGCCGTGAGCTTGCAGGTTCCCAGGCCTTCTAGGGCTCCAGTTCCTCACAGGAAGAGCCGTGCTCTGTGTTGAGTGCAGGAAGAAGCCTTGAGCAGGGCTAGCTGCCATATCCCACCCTTGCAGGGTGGGGTGGCTGCTTCCCAGCCAGATTGGGGCATAGGTCACAAAGGCAAACTCTAGACTTCAGACGGTTCCTGGCTGGGCAGGTTGATGGAGAACACCTGAAGCCCTTAGGCCAGCTGCATTTTGACATTCAGATTGCAGATTGCCTGAGGCAAGGTGGAAGCTGGTGGGACACGTTTCCATAGCAACCTCTCCCTCCCTTTGTGAACTCATCTGGGCCTGCTCTGCACAATAGCATTACCCCTTGTGGCCTGGGACTCCCTCCTAATCTCCAGTGGGGCAGCTAAGAGTACACACTTGCAGCGTGTTTTATCTCCTTTCCCTTGCAATACCCCAGAAGGTTCAAAACAGACAGAAAACCTAGTAAATTCTCAAAGTCCTGCCCTCACTCTAAGCTGGCCAGGCACTTTCTTGGAGCAACGCATGCCAAGGAGAAACCCTACAGCCACCGTCCATAGCTGGCTTTCTCCCACAAGTGCCACCTCCTGGCTGTGGGTCAATAATACAGACAACCACCTCAGATACAATACCTCAGCTTTGGGGAAGGCCTGATCCCAAATGCCAGCCAACAACACTTTCCAAGCCACTCCAGCCTCTGAGGATGTTGTGAGCTAGTGCAGGTACACAGTACAAGGCTGCCACATCTGGCAATTGAGAAACTCATCACACTAAGGCCGTATATAACAAAGGGAACCCTACATACTTATGTCAGCCCCTCTGCCAGCCTCAAATAAAAAGAAATCATCTACCCAAATGAGAAGGAACCAGAAAAATGTCTGACAGTATGAAGAAACAGTTCTCCAACTCTCCCAAAAGATCACCCCAACTCTTCAGCAGTGAACCCTAAAAATGTAATTGTTGAAATTCCAGACAGAGAATTCAAAGGCTGATGATTAAATTGGTCAATGATCTTCAGGATAAAGTTGAAAACCAACATAAAGAAGTTAAAAAAAACTATCCAGGACCTGGATGAAAAACTCTGCAAAAATATAGACACCTTAAGAAAAAAGGGGGGGAGCATACCTCATCAACAAGGGTATCTGCATAATGAACATTTGTATACCTAATCCTGAATTGTACCCCATATCTTTAAAATAAAAAAATTAAATGGAAAAAAAGTTCAAATTCTGTAAATGAAAGAAGCCTTTAGGAAAGTATGAAATGCAGTGGAAAGTTTTCATAGTAGACTCAAATGGGCAGAAGAAAGCATCTCAGAACTTGAAGACAAGGCTTTTTAATTAACCCGATCAGACAACAATAAAGAAAAAAGAATCAAGAGAATGGAACAAAGTCTTCAAGAAATGTGGGGTTATGTAAAACATCCAAACCTAAAAATCATAGGTGTTAGATGTTCCAAAGGAAGAAGAAAAAGCAATAAAAAAGAGAATGGAAAACCTATTTGAGGAACTAATGGAGGAAAACTTCCCTGGCCTTGCCAGAGATCTAAACATCCAGTTATAAGAAACCCAAAAAACCCCCAGAAGATTAATTGCAAAAAGGTCCTTCCCAAGGTATATAATCATCTGGCTCTGCAAAGTTAATGTGAAGGAAATAATTTTAAGAGAAGTGCAACAAAAGCATCAAATAACTTACAAAGGTAAACCTAACAGATTAACAGCAGACTTTTTAGAAGAAATCTTGCAAGCCAGAAGGGATTAGGGCCCCATTTTTAATTTCCTCAAACAAAATAACTCTCAGCCAAGGATTTTGTATTCTATAAAACTTAATTTCATAATGAAGAAGAAATGAAGTCCTTCACAGACAAGCCAACACTGTGGGAATTTGTCACCTCAAGACTGGCTAAACAAGAAATATTCAAAGAAGTCCTAAATACTGAAACAAATGGCTGAAATACACCTAGAAAAATGATGGAAATCATAAAGCTCACAGGCTTTATGAAACACCAATAAATAGAGAAAATAAATAAAGCAACCTGATAACAACCAGAATGAAGAATAGAATAATATCTTACATATCATTATTAACTCTGAATGTAAATGGTCTCAATGCTCCACTAAAAAGATATAGATGGGCAGGAATGGATAAAAAAAAAAAAAAAAAAAAACCTAAATATCTGATGCATTCAAGAGACCCACTTAGCTCCTAAAGACTCCTATAGACTCAGGGTAAAGGAGTGAGGAAAAATGTTCCACACAAATGGAAACCAAAAATGAGAAGGAGTAGCCATTCTCATATTAGCTAAAAACATATTTTAAAATTAACAACAGTAAAAAAAAAAAAAAAAAAAAAAAAAACAGGCTCAGTGGCTCAGCCTGTAATCCCAACGCTTTGGGAGGCTGAGGTAAGTGTATTGCCTAGCCCGCGGGTTCGATACCCGCCCAGGCAACTTGGCAAGACCTCATCTCTACAATAAATCAAAAATTAGCCAGGTGTGGTAGCGCACGCCTATAGTTCCAGCTACTTGGAAGGCTGAGGCAGAAGGATCGCCGGAGCCCAGCAGGTCGAGGCTGTGGTGGCTGGGAGTGTGCCACTGCACTTCAGTCTGGGCGACGGAGTGAGACTCCAACTCAAAAACAAAACAAAACAAAAAAACACTAAGACAACTATTATGTAATAAGAAAGGGATCGATCCAATGAGAAGACATAGCAATTTAAATATGTGTGTGCCTAACCCCAGAGCCCCTAGCTTTATAAAACAAATTATACTAGACCTAAAAACAGAGATAGACAGCAATACAATATTAGTAGGAGACTTCAACTCTCCACTGACAACAATAGATAGATCATCAAGGGAAAAAGTCAACAGAGAAAGATTGGAGTTAAACAGGACTCTAGAGGAAATGGAACTAACAGACATCTAGAGAACATTCCATCCCAAAATAACAGAATACACATTTTTCTCATCAGTACATGGAACATTCTCCAAGATAGACCATATGATAGGCCACAAATCAAGTCTCAATAAATTTTTAAAAAATTGAAATCATATCAAGCACCATCTCAGACCACAGTGGAATAAAACTAGAAATTAACTCCAAGAAGAACTTTTGAAACCAAACAATGATGTAGAAATTATATAATTTTCTCCTGAATGATTCTTGGATCAATGATGAAATCAAGATGGAAATTTTAAAATTTCATGAAAAGAATGACAACAATGAAACAAGTTATCAAAATCTCTGAGATACAGCCAAAGCTATGCTCAGAGGAAAATTTATAGCATTTAAGGACTACAATAATAAGACTGAAAGACACATATTAACAACCTAATATCACACCTCAAGGAACTAGAAAAACATGAACAAACCAAATCCAAAGCTAGCAGAAGAAAAAAAATGATCAGAGCAGAATCAAATGAAACTGAAATTTAGAAAAAGTAAAAGGATCAGTGAAACAAAAGTTGGTTCCTTGAAAAGATAAGCAAAATTAATAGACCAGTAGGTAGAAATGAAGAGAGAAGACTCAAGTCAGCTCAATCAGAAATGAAAAAGGAGACATTACAACTGATACAATGGAAATCCAAAAAAATCACTCAATACTATTATGAACACCTTTAGACAAACAAACTAGACAATCTAGAAAAAATGGATGAATTATTGGAAACATACAACCCCCAGCCTTGAATCAGAAAGAAATAGAAACTCTAAACATACCAATAATAGCAAGTAGTCAGATTGAAACAGTAATTAGAAGTCTCTCAAAAGAAAAAAGTCTAGGACCTGATGAACTCACAGCTGAATCCTACCAGATCATCAAAGAGAAGAACTGGTATCAGTTTTATTGAAGCTATTCCACAAGATTGTAGAGAAGGGAATCCTCCCTAACTCATTCTGTAAGGCCAGTACCACTCTGATACCAAAGCCAAGAAAAGTTACAACAACAACAAAAAAACTACAGAGCAATATTCCTTATGAACATAGACACAAAAATCTTCAACAAAATATTAGCAAACTGAATTCAACAGCACATTAAAAAAACAAACAAACAAATACACTGTGACCAGGTGAGTTTTTTCCCAGGGATGCAAGGGTGTTTCAACATATTCAAGTTAATAAATGTGATCCACTACACAAATAGAACTACTAATAACAAACATCCTATGGTCATTTCAATAGATGCAGAAAAAGCATTTGATAAAATCCAGCATCCCTTCATGATAAAAACCCCTCAGCAAAATGGGCATAGAGGGAATATTCCTTCAAGTAATAAAAGCTATATATGACAAACACACAGCTAATGTCATCCTGATTAAAGTTGAACACACTCTCCCTCAGTATTGGAACAAGGCAAGGATGTCCACTTTTACCACTACTATTCAACATAGTACTGGGAGTCCTAGCAGAGCAATCAGGCAAGAAAAATAAAGATATCCAAATTGTAAAAGAAGAAATCAAACTATCTCTGTATGCCAACAATATGATCTCATACCTAGAGAACCCTAAAGACTCCTCCAAAAGACTCCTGGACTTGATAAATGAATCTGGTAAGCTTTCAGGATACAAAATCAATACACACAAATCAGTAACACTACTAGACACCAATAGCAACAGAGCTGAGAATCAAATCAAGATCTCAATTCCATTCACAATAACAGCCAAAACGTTAAAATACCTAAGAATATATTTATTCATGGAGTGGAACGATCTCTACAAGGAGAACTATAAAACTCTGATGAAAGAAATTGCAGAGGAAACAAACAAATGGAGAAACATCCCATAATCATGGATTGGAAGAATCAACACTATTAAAATAACCATATTACCCAAAGTAATTTACAGATTCAATGCAATCCTTATCAAATACCAACGTCATTTTTCACAGAATTAGAAAAAACAATCTTAAAATCTTGAAAACAATCTTAAAATAATAGCCAAAGCAATCTGCTAAGCAAAAAGAACAAAACCAGAGGCATCACATTACCTGACTTCAAATTATATTACAAGGCTGTATTTACCAAAACATCATGGTACTGGTATAAGAGCAGATATATGAACCAATGGAACAGAATAGAGAATCCAGAAATAAGCTCAAATACCTACAACCAACTGATCTTTAACAAAGCAGACAAAAACATACACTAGGGAAAGGACACCCTATTCAACAAAAGATGCTGGAAAAGCTGGATAGCTACGTGAATAAAAATGAAACTTGATCCCTATCTCTCCTCATATATAAAAATTAACTCAAAATAGATTAAAGACTTAAATGTCAGATCTGAAATCATAAAAATCCTAGAAGAAAACTTAGGAAAAACTCTTATGGACATTGACCTAGGCAAATAATTTATGGCTAAAACTCTGAAAGCAAACACAACTAAAACAAAAATAAATAAGTGGGACTTAATTAAACTAAAAGGCTTCTACATAGCAAAAGAAATAATCAACAAAGCACACAGGCAAACTACAGAATGGGAGAAGACATCTGCAAACTATGTATCTGGCAAAGGACTAATATCTAGAATCTACAAAGAACTCAAACAAATCAGCAAGAAAAAAGCAAATAATCCCATTGAAAAGTGGGTAAATTACATGAATAGATACCTCTCAAAAGAATATATACCAGTAACCCACAATCATATGAAAAAATGTTCAGTATTACTCATCAGGGAAATGCAAATTTAAGATATCACCTTATACCAGTCAGAGTGGCCATTATTTTAAAAAATTTAAAAAACAACAAATGCTAGTATAGAAGTGGAGAAAAGGAAACATTTATACACTGTTGGTAGGACTGTAAATTAGTACAATCTCTATGGAAAATGGGTTAGAGATTACTCAAAGAACTAAAAGTAGATCTGCCATTTGATCCAGCAGTCCCACTACTAGATATCTGCCCTAAAGAACAGAGGTTGTTATATAACAAAGACAGCTATGCCCACAAGTTCCTCACAGCACAATTCACAATTGCAAAGATGTGAAATCAACCTACATGCCCATCAACTGATTAGTGAGTAATGATGATGTGGTATTTATACACCATGGAATACTACACAGTCATAAAAAAAAATAATGAAATGACCTTTGCAGCAACATGGATGGAACTGGAGATCATCCTCAGTAAACTGACTCAGAAACAGGAAACTAAATACTGCATGCTTTCATTCATATGTGTGAGCTAAATGGTCACAAAGATGGAAATAATAGACACTGGGGACACCAATAAGTGGGGAAAGGGTTTAGGGTTCAGAAATTATCTACAGGGCACAATGTTCACTCTCTGGGGAATGGACCACCAATCCCCACTACACAATATGTCCATGTAACGAATACACATGTGTACTCCCCTGAATCTAAAATTAAATTTTTAAAAAAAGAGTATCCGCAAACCAACAAACAGAGTCATGGGCCACTCCAGACCTACTGAGTGAGGTTCTCCAGGGATGAGGCTCTTTATAATAAGCATCCCATGTAATTGGATGGAAATCATTATCTGGGAATTCTTATGGGACTTTTAATTATAAAAAGAAAAAATCAGGTTTTTCACACTAGCAATAACTTGCTTGAGCACAAGGAGTCTATCTTCCTTACCTCACTATCCGTCATATATAGCACAATTCCTAGCACAGAGTTTATGCTCAGTAAACATTTGTATGTATATCATGGAAGAGAATTCTCAAAACTGACCATCAGCTGTGCAGGAAGTGGGGGAAAATACTGTAGGTGTGGAGGCAAAACTATCAAATGAAGCTCACTGTTTGGTGTGTGATGCCAAGTAATGGTAGAGAAAAAAAAAGTATTTCTGCCTTGGAAGGAGCACATGTTGGTAGAATAGCCTGAAGACATTTACCTTTGCAAAGGCTATTTTCCAAAACTCTCTGATACTAAGAGCATCAAAGGTAATAACTATCAGGCTTTCTTGACTATCATCCAAGGTCATTGATGGCAGTCTTGGGCCATAGATAATAATTAAAGTCACTTGGTCCTTGGTTTTCTCATCTACAAAATGGGGCATGGACACTCGCCAGCTTCCTGTGTTGACGGAATGTAATCAGAGTATCTAGAGGCCATCTGTCTAGCCCCAGAGCATATTCAGGAATGGCCATAAAGAGAATTGGGAACCGGGCTTGGTGGCTCAGCCTGTAATCCCACGCCTTTGGGAGGCTGAGGTGAGTGGATTGTCCGAGCCCACGGGTTCGAGACCCGCCTGGGCAGGCGAGACCTCATCTCTACAATAAAATCAAAAAATTAGCCAGGCGTGGTAGTGCGCACCTGTAATTCTGGCTACTCTGAAGGCTGAGGCGGAAGGATCGCCGGAGCCCAGCAGGTCAAGGCTGCAGTAGCTGGGAGCGGCCACTGCACTCCAGTCTGGGCGACAGAGTGAGACTCCAACTCAAAAAAAAAAAGGAAAGTTTAAATAACATACCCAAAGCCATACTGCTAGTAGTTCAGCCAGATTTTAAACCAGGCTTTCAGATTCTAAATTCGCTATACCCTGAAGCTTCTCCCAGAGGAAAATTATACAGAAGAATGAAATAATATTCATTTGTAAGAGAAATGAAAAATGGGCTTCGCATACCCAGTATGTACAGAAAGTGTGGGAAATTGCCTGTAGGCAGCAATGGACTTTGATATTTTGCCTGTGGGATATCTATTTTATCTTGGAGCCCATTATTGTTCTAGCTGAACTTAAAGCAATTTATCTCTAATAGATGTAAACATTTGATAGCATAGTATTTCTTTATAATAAACAGTGATTTTTAACCTTGGGACTCTCATGAACTCTAAGAACTGTCTCCCAAGGAAAATATGATTATACACACAGGATTCCCAGGTCCCCTTTAAAATCACCCAGATCTTCCCCTCTATTTTCACCTCTAAGGTCAATAAATTCTTCTATATAGATCCAACTTTACAAATTGTTCTGAATTTCTTTATCACACACAATCTTCATAGTCTAGAGACTGTTAAACCTATAGGCCATCAATTTTTCTATGCACTACTCTGTCCATATCTACATTGGGGACCAGTCATTTACTGAAAGGTCATATGAGTTTTCTGTCTACCCAACACCAAATATCTGGCTATATGATGATAATTTCTGTTTTGTCCATTGCTATATCCTTAAAGCCTAGAATAGTACTTGACACAATTACATGATATAATTTATGTTTTATTTTTTGTGTTCACTATATGTGTTTCTGAAAATTGTGTGTAAAAATGTTTAAAAATTGATCACATGACTGCAATAAGAAACCTGTTCTTAAAGGGAACTGGTTTATAATTTCTCCATTATATATAACATCACTGTAGATTCTCAGCATGTAAACTTTATCAAACTAAGGAAGTTTCCTTCTAGTCCTAATTTTCTGAGTTGTTTTTCTTAAATCACAAATAGCTATTGAAATTAATCAAATGTTTAGATATAGATTGGGGTATTTTCATAATTTTTCCCTATAGTTTATCAATGTGGTGAATTATATTGATGGGTTTTTTAAAAAAACAAACCATCCTTGGATTTTCCTGGGATGCATCTTACATATTATGACGTATTATTATTATACCATGATGTATTATTCCTTACTATACTATTAAATTCAGCAAACCAATATTTTATTTAGGATTTTTGAATCTATGTTCAAAAATTTAATAGCCTATAATTTTCTTTTCTCATACTGACCTTATCTAGATTTAGAATCAAGATTACATTTATCTTTTATTTGCAGACTTTCTGTGAATTTTTTCCCTGTAACAACATGCTGTTGGATATTTTAAAAAATTAAAATTCAATCCAAAAATAAAATCATAATAATAAATAAAAATCTAATTAAGACAAAAATGTGCTCAGTGTTGAGATGTGCAGACCAAGTGTTTCCTGAGTGCTTGGGGGAGGGAAAGCAGGAGCTGCCTGAACCTGGGAACCCTCATCTGCCTCCCTTTGCCTTGAGGTCCCTCAGTTGGGTAAATGCCAGGGGTACGTGAAAACTTTTTTTAAAAACATATTCTGGGGAAGGGGCTGTAGGTTATGATTCCTATATGCTAAGAATGGAGCAAGCCACAATAGAAAAATGTCCCCGTTTCCCATGACTTCATGGGTGGCATTATCAGAATGTCTCTAGATGTCTCTCTTTTGGGGACAACTGTTACCTGAGAGTTCCCAGGAAGTGCATGCTGTACGGTTGTCTCCTGCTTAGAGGATATCACAGACCAGTGTGACCTTCCAGTTCCGGTAGGGAACTGGAGCCTTTTTCTATGAGAGTCAGCTAGTGATTCTGCTTGTCACAGTGATCCACGGCATTTTGAGGCAGTCCAGGAAAACACTGCATCTGTCTCAGGTGGCGGCTGTCATGCACTTGTGCTGAGACACAGGTCTAGAAATGCAGCGAGGGAGCACAGAAGGCAGAGTGTCTCGGTGACTTCGTTTGCTTACATTGTCAGCATTGTTGTGGCTCTTATTACACCACATTAAAATTGGTTCCTAAACGACATGAGGACGACAGCAGAGCAGGAGAGGGAAGCGCATGGTGCCACAGGGAGATGGCCCTGATGCTACCCAAGTCTTGCTTGTTACAGACTCATTTCTGGATTTTCATTGTCTCATGCAGTCCCCTCCGCCAGGTGGGCCGTTTGCCAGCAGGCGGCACCTGCTGCAGCAATTTTCACTACCTGGCACGTCACAGGAAATTGACAGGCAAGGGTGGGATGGAATTTTTCTGTTCTTTTAAAAAATAAAATTAGAAATCTTTTAAAAAACAGATTACTATACGCATTACCCATTGCCATCAATCATTTCATTTTTAAAGCCTGAAATACAATAGAGGAAAAAAGCTTTACTGGGTAAATATCTATGTAAAATGTGACATCACTTAAAACTAAATCCTGATGGGCGCTGCCCTGTGTGGTTGTGGCCTTCGGTTTGGACTCAAGTGGAATGGCGTTTTCTCTGCTCTTTGAGTCCATACAGACATCCTTCCTTATACCGCAGGGCTGGATAAAGAGGTATAGAGGGATAAAGCAACCCTGGAGATTCAAGGGCTGGGCCATCCAGACACGGGCCCTCAGAAACCTACTTCCTTTGTCTTCAGCATTCTTCCATTTGGAAGAGGGGCTCAGTTGTTGTTTGACTGGTTCTAGGACAACCTCGTCTTGGGAACTTGCAGGTCAGCCTCATCATAATAGAACAGGAATATTCATTTGTCACCAACCACAGTCCACTATCCTCCACACGGTGACTAGTGACCAGGCTGGTCCGTTTGCCCCACACAAGGTGTCCTCATTCGCCATGGCAGGAGTGCTTTGCACCAGCTCTTTAGTGATCCAGGCAGGAGACCACATGCCTGTCCCCACTAGCATCACTGCCCCACTTACCTGCAGAGTGACAAGAATGCATTGTCAGGTGGCCAGCAGCAGCTTCCCCCCCACAAACACACCATCCCCTACCCCAGCCCACCTTTCCCCATTTCCAGACCCGGCTCCCTCTCTTACGTGGTGGGAAGGGATGCGTCTCAGCCTAGTGGCCTCTCAGCACCACGCGACTCTCACTCAGCCCCTTCTGTCCCCAGATTCCTGGGCCACTTCTGGCCTCCCCACTTGGCACCAGGAGCACTGTGGGCAGGCCACATTCCCTGGCTGATCTCGACTCTCTACTGCTCTACTATCAAGTCGATTAGACAAGTTAGGCCCCATGGACAGGCTGGAGAAACAAAAGCAATGACAACATCGGATGGGAACTAAAACTCTACAGCGTGACTGTCCCAGAATTAGGTAGAAACTCACGTGCTATGCACTCATGTTTTTCTCTCTGCAAAAATCCCTTCTCTGACGACTGCTGTCACATCTCTACCTGCCTGTTGGCCTTGGCCCAGCAGGACGTTCCCCAAGGCAGAGTCCTTCCACCTACACTGATGTCCAGGGCTACAGTGGGACTCCTGCGACAGCTACTGGGGCCCTGGGTCTCAAGAAGGGCTTGTACCTGCATTCCCCACAGCAGTGCCTGTGAGCATGAGGCCCCAGTCGTCTTCTAAGTCTGTACACAGGCTTTTTATCCAGCTGAGGGAACACATGTGCACACCCATCCATGCAGACACTCCAGGCCTCTCCCAGAGATGTTAATTCTCAGTGGCAGTGTAGTCCCAAGCCTCAAGGGATGATGGGAACCTGTTCCCAACTGCTCATGGTTTCCTGGGTCCTGGAGGCAGCCAGGTGTCACAGAGAACGATGCTGCTCCACCCCCCTGCACCCTCACTGCTCTCCAGGCAGAGGGGCAGTAGGTATTTTTCTGGCTATTCCCCGTCTCACGAAGGGCTGTGATTGGAGACAGCGATTGCAAGGGATGGGGGCAGTGCCAGGGTCAGGTGGCTGCCAAATTGCTCCCAGGTCACTGGTGGGAATGCGACACTGACATTCAGACTCTGTGATCCACGCACGCGGGACCTTCTGTCCTCCTAGTTTCTCCTGTATTTGTGCTGAAAAACAGACTCTGCCGGCCTCCCTCAAGGGAAGGCCAAGGCTGGCTTGCCCGCAGTGGCAGCACCTCCTGCTCTACAGCCTCCCGTGCTCAGTGAGTTCCTGAACATTGTCTGTGGTGGGAGCAGAGAGTGCAAAAAATTTGTGTCATGTCCCCGTCCCTGGCAAGATGAGACTTCTGCCCGCATACTTGACCAGCCAGGGGCTATGTGGAGTTTACATCACGCTGGAATACCCCAACATGCATCCATGATGGCCAGGCTTCCTGGCTTTGTGAGGCTTGTAAGGAAGGCGCTTGCAGAGGGAGCCACTCAACACCACCCCTGAGTCACGTCACACGGTAGCCACCATGAAATTTGTCTGCTGGTGTTGTCTCCGTGGGTCAAGGAGATTTTTGCATCTGTTGGAAAATCAAGTACTAGTGTCCTCATTTGCATGGAAGATTTTTTTTTCATAAAGGATATTCTATTTTGTTTTTGTTTTGTTTTTGCTAAGTTTGTCCAAACATCACCAATATAATTTTAAACTCCGTATCTTTTGTTTTTCTCTGTGATACACATCAAAAAGTGTTTCTCAAAGTGCTGTCAATTATGCACTTGAGTATATTTAAGAGCTAGTTAGAAACAAACTCTATCTGTAAACTTAAGCTATTCACAGCTACATTTTGGGTGAAGAAAGTTCAAATAAGAGAAACTAGTTTATCTTGAACATTGCATAGAGCGTCTGTGTGATTGCCAGTAACTCTCAGGATGTTCTCCACAGTAGGGTTTTACAGAGGGATACTTAAATAAGCCAAGCAATCTCCTTAAAACTTCTGAATATTGTGTATTTTTCTAACTAGCTGGTTTTCAAAAAATTGAGTGATATTACTCCTAATAGAAAATAGAAAGTAGACTGGGTGCAGTAACTCACGCCTATAAATCCCATACTTTAGGAGGTGAAGGTGGGAGGATTGCTAGAGCTCAGGAGTTTGAGACCAGCCTGAACAGCACAGCAAGTGCTCATCTCACAAAAAAATGAAAATTTAAAAAGTCCAGATTTGGTGGCACTCACTTGTCGTCCCAGCTATTCAGAGGCTGAGGTGGAAGAATGACCCGAGCCCAGGAGGTTGAGGCTTTGCTGAACTGTGACCATGCCACTGCACTTCAGCCTGGGAAAAAAAGTGAGACCCTGAATCAAAAAAATGAAATAAAATAAAATAGAAAGTGAATGATACCAAAACCAACTGATGACTCTTCATATAAACACGTGATGCTATTCACCACAGAGTTGTTGTAAATCAGAGCTTTTCCCGGCAGCCCCAACGTTGGAGAGAATCTTAAATGTTCCTCCAGTATGTTTATTTTGCTTGACTTTAAACTTCCTTTCTATCCCCCTAGTCAAATCAAACCAGAAAAGTGAGTTTGAGGTCTTCCCGGTTTCAGACATTCCGTTTTCTCTCTCTAAGGTGTTTCTGGTAAGGAAGGTAAAGGGGTCCGACGCGGGACAGCTCTATGCAATGAAGGTCCTCAAGAAGGCGACTCTGAAAGGTAAGACCTTCAAAAGGGGCTGCTGCTTTTGAGACATGCTGTTGCAAGGTATTCTCTCTTTGCTCTTTGAGGAAGTAGTCCTTCTTGCTGGCGTTAACGATTCCTAAAGATTTTCTCAAAGAACATATTAGGAGCATTATACTCTGTTGGATAATAAACAGTGTAAACATTTCCCTGGCTATTTACACATCCCTGAAGAGTCTCCTCAGTTTCCAGAGAAGAGCCATATTGTATAAATACCATTCCTCCCTGCCACAGTGTGCCATTTGGAAAACAAAGCAACAGGCATGACAGCAGGTTGTTGCAACGAGACACAGCACAGAAAATCGGCATGAACAGCCACCGTCAGGCTGGATTGCCCAGTTTTCAGTAAAATATGGGGTTCATGGCTATGTTATTTTCCTTTCTTGTCGCAGTTACTAGGAGTTAGAAACACAGTCTAACAGCTGACTCTGCCTAGCTCATGTGCACACCCATCCTGCAAGTGAGGTGTGAGCACTCAACATGGGGTCAACGTAAGGATGAGATCTAAAATAGCTCACAGCCAATCAATCCATAGTAGCTGAGCACCTACCATGTCTGCATGATCACCTCCTGTTCATTCCATTGGTAAAGGAGTGATTCTTTGCCCCAAATACTACAAGATGGTTGAACACACAATGCCCGACTCTGAGCGGATGCCACGACAGCAATGTATTAGTCACATATACTCACTCCCAGGGGAGCAGGACACCACAGGCCACCCAAGGCCACACGGGGGCTGTACTCAGGAGCAGAAGCTGTGAGGGGCCAACTTTGTAGTAACAAGAGGCTGAGGTGGCTTCTGGTTTTTGCAGAAGATGTGACTGGCTCAATTGAGTCATTTTGTGGACTGGCAAGGTCTGTTAGAATAGGGTCTAATTGGGGACTGCATGGGGGACAGATGGTCCAGCTTACACGGCCTCAGCAGGGCAGGGAGCCTTTCCTGCTGGGTGGGGCTTATCTAGCAAGATCAGGGAGCTTGTAGTGAGGCCTCTGGGGCCCTGTGAGGTTCAGAGATGTCAGGGCAGCCCTTGAATATTCAAATTTTACTACACAGTGCTCTCTGCCACGACATACAGGTGAGCTGTGCATATGTCATTCTCTGCCTTCAAGTCAGTTGCCATCTAGCTGAGGGAATGAATCAACCAAGAGGACAATAAATACACAGACCAGATATATACAGACTTTAAGTATCTCAGGTGTAAAAAGAAGGGAAAAAGCTCTTCCAAGTGATGGAGTTCAGAAAGGAGACGGTGCGTGAGACTCAAGGCTTAAAGGATGTCTGACTACTTCTATAAGAAAAGAGAAACCAGGCCAGGCACAGTGGCTCATGCCTGTAATCCCAACACACTGGGAGGCTGAGGTAAGAGATTCACTTACCTGAGGCCAGGAGTTCAAGACCAGCCTGGACAATGTAATGAGAGCCTGTCTCTACAAAATTTAAATTTAAATTTAAAAAATAGCCAGGAGAGGTGGCATGTGCCTATAGTCCCAGCTGCTCTGGAGGCTGAGGTGGGAAGATCACTTGAGCCCAGGAGTTTGAGGCTACACTGTAGTGAGCTATAATCACCCCACTGCACTTCAATCTGGGTGACAGAGTAAGACCCCTGACTACAAAAGAGAGAAAAAAATCAGGTTGACAACAGCACAACACCAATGGTAGGAAAATACAAAGACTGGCCACTTTGGCCCTACTGAGTCAGAGCCACCTTTGTGTGTTTGGAGAATAGGGGGGATTGTTATAATACAGCCCTAAGCCCCACTCCTGACCTGGTGAATCACAATCTCGTAGGAGTAGAGCCTGGAATTTAACTTTCTTAACAAATTGTCCTAGCATCTCTTAGGTACACAAAGATCTCAGACAGGGCCTTCTAGTTTACTGTAGGCACTTGAGTTTTTAGTTCAGTGTTACCAATAGCAACATAATTTAAGCCATGTTTTTTTAAGGTGGACTTTTTTTGTTGTAGATGTAATGATATTTCTAAAACCATGTGTCTGATAAACATGACCAAATATTCCAAGATTCTTATAAAAATATCATTTTAAAGAATTGTTCTTGGGGAGCACACCTCATCAACAAGGGTACCTGCATAATGAACATTTGTATACCTAACCCTGACTTGTACCCCACATCTTTAAAATAAAAAAATTAAAAATTAAAAAAAAAAAGAATTGTTCTTTGTCGATGAGGTGTATAGAAAACAAAGCAAGTTGACTTTCTATCCCCGACTTTTAGTACAATACTCTCTTCACTTACAGTAGCCCCATAGAAATAGACAATTACATTAGATATTTGTTAGTTCAGGCTCACCAAATGCCTGAAAAGTGAACTGCTCTTGCAGTTTCCCTAATACAGAGCACCATTTGACCTGGTTATTCCACTTCTGGGCATTTAACCAGGAGGAATGGACTCATGTCTAACCAAAAAGTAGTACAGGAATGTCCACAGCAGTAGCCAAGAAGTAGTACAGGAACATCCAACTCACTGTAGCCAAGAAGTGGCCAGAAATCCAGTGTTCTCTGACTGGAGCATGGAAAACTAAAGTGTGGTGTATCCATACTGTGGAATATTCATCAGTGAAAAGGACTGAGGAGCCGGTACATGCCACAGCATGGATGAACCCTGGAAACAGCACTCTCAGAGAAAGAAGCCAGACCCAGGTCCCACATGTTACCTTATTCCATTTAGATGCAAGACCAAAACACACAAGTCCTAGAGGTAGAAAGGACATTCATGGCTTCCTAGGGTTTGAGGGGTTAGAGAGAGAGGAAGTGAGTGTTAACAGGTCCAGGGCTTCTTTTCGATTGATGACAATTTTTTTAAAAAGTCAGCTGTGCTGATGGTTGCACAACTCTGAATTCCCTAGAAACCATTGAACTGTACGCTTTACATGGGTGAGTTGTGTGGAATGTGAATTATTTCTCAAGAAAGCTGTTATTTTTAAAATGAGCAGCTGCTGAATAACATAGTCATTTGCTAAAGCCTGCTCTTTTTCTCTGAAAGCCTTGAGATTTATTCTGAAAGGCAGATGAGGCATTTTCTGGAAGTTGAAAACACAGGGAGGTACATCCATGTCCTCACCACCTGCAGCATACATACCATGCACAGCAGTCCGCACTTGCCTCTTGGGGCTCTAGGACTGGCCGGGAATAGCCCTCTTTCTCCTTAAATACTGACCGTTCCTTGGTTCCCCTCAAGTGCCATATGCCCCTTCCCTGCCTCTGAAGGAAAGAAGGACGAGAGGGAGTGGGGTTGGAGCTGCAGTGGGGACCTGGGCTTCTCCCCTGACTCTGAGGAGAGTGGTTGGGGAAAGGAGCTGGGAGTTGTTCTCTGTTTAGCCTGTCGCTAAGCCCTGGACTTCACTGGGACTGACCTTGACCTCTTAGCTCATGGCAAAACACTCCCTCAATGACTTCACTCTCCTCAGATACGTCAGTCTCCACATTTGTTTATAATCCACTCCAAAGTGTCTGAGAAACAGCTTCTAATACACAGTTCCATGGAATTAGTGGGATATAAACTGTATACACAGGATGATTGTGATATTGTTAAATAACTGGGCATGGTGGCTTACACCTATAATCCCAACACTTTGGGAGGCCAAGACGGTAGGATCACTTGAGCCCAGAAGTTCGGACCAGCCTGGGTGACATAGTGAGACCTCATCTCTACAAAAAATAAAAAAAGAATCCGGGTGTGATGGCATGTACCCGTAGTCCCAGCTACTCAGGAGGCTGAGGCAGAAGGATCACCTGAGCCCAAGAGGTCAAGGCTTCAGTGAGCCATGATCATGGTACTATACTTCAGCCTCGGCAACAGAGTGAGACCTCGACTCAAAATAATAATAATAATAATTGTTGGGAGCCGGCCACGGAGGCCCACTGAGCGTTAGGGATCAGGAAGGGCCATTGACCCGAGACCACTAGGATGCGTTCGGGAGCTATTGACCCCATTTCCTCCCCCTTTCTACTCAGCACTAACCAGATTAAGTTCCTGTGAACTCAAAACATAAAAACTCTGAGACCGGGACAAACACAAGCTAACTTTAGAAGCTCATTGCTCCCATTCTTCCACAAACTGCAGTTTTGGCTTTCATACAACTTATAATTCAAACTCAGGTCACATCTAAGAGCCTTAGTATTGGTCACAGGCTTCTGGGTCATGATCTTAGGATTTATTGAAGTTGAATAAATGGATTAAGGTTTCATCGATTAGGTTATGGGATTATACCTGAAAGAACATCTGGTGGGTGGGGAACCCCCCTCACACACCCGACTGTGTAGTTGTAATTCCCATTAAATGGCTTCTGCACTAGACTAGAGTCCAGTCTCTCTCTCTCTCTCTCTCTCTCTCTCTCTCTCTCTCTCTCTCTCTCTCTCTCTCTCTCTCTCTCTCTCTCTTCTTCCCCCTAATCGCCAACGCCGTCTCCACCTTTGGGGTACCCTGAACCCGGCTGGAGCTGGTCTCCAGCAAATAATAATATTGTTAAATACCTAAGTGTCTCAAGCAGTAGTGAGGTGCGTGTATGTGTGTGTGCACATGTGAAACAGACGTTGTACTTGTTGCAAATATGCCAGAATGAAGGAAGGCAGTGTCTGTGTCTGAGTTACAGATCTGGCAAGCTCTTATTTTCTTCTCTATGCTCTATGTTTCAAGTATTCAATAAAAACTAAACATATTTGACTTTTTGTAGCATAAAGTTATTTTTAAATATTCTGGAACAATATGCTTGGGTGCTTAAATTCATTTTTATATTGTGAAAATGAACCATAGAAGCTGGAAGATTTGAAAAAATGTTTCATTTCCTTGTGCTCCTTAAAAGCCACCTTTAAAACCAGACGTTATTTTATATCTTGTACTGTTTTAACTTTCCATAATGGTCCATCACTAAAGAATAGATATCTTTAGCTGAAATTTATGTTCTGAAGAGAAAAATAGAAAACTTTGCTGGGTGTAGTGGCTCATACCTATAATCTCAGCACTTTGGGAGACCGAGGCGGGAGGATTGCTTGAACCCAAGAATTCGAGACCAGCCTGGCCAACAAAGTGAGCCTTGTCGCTACAAAAAAAAAAATCAAAAAACACACACACAAAAAAACAAAAACAATTGGCAGGATGTGGTGCCATCTGCCTACAGTCCCAGTTACTGGGAGGCTGAGGCAGAAGAATTGCCTGAGCCCAGGAGGTCGAGGCTGTGGTAAGCTATGATTGTGCCACTGCACTCCTGCCTGGGTGACTGAGTGAGACCCTGACCAAAAGGAAAAAAAACGGGAGAAAAGGAACCTTCACAAAAGTCCTTTGCGTATGTCCTTTACTAGTGGTGCCATGAGGTTACTGGGTCTTACCGTGACCAGGTGAGCTATGTGGCAGGAGTCTGGTCACTATGGGCACTGAACCCAGGAAGGGACCCCTGCCACCCCTGAACCCTTCTCACCTGTGAAAGAAGAGAGCTGACACAAAGGAGCATTTGCATTGTTTTAGCCCTCACACCTCTGCCTTCTGCTAGCCAGAGTCCTCCAAACACCCCGTAACTCATTCCCCTTCATAATTTTCCCAGCGGACAAGTGGTTAACAATTCTGAGGAGTGTGAACATGCTGCAGCGACTGCAGTGACGTTCTCCACTCACCCCCAGCAGAACCCCAGAAGCACAGATAGCTGTCGGGAAAAGACCAGGTGTTTGAATGGCAAAATCCCTTTGAAAAGGACAGAAATGAAAAGGGGGTGGGAGGCACATGGGAATGATGTGAAAACTCCAGCTTGTTCCTCAGAAACGTGGCTGGTGGTCCTGTGTGCGAAGAGAGGGCTGCTGCCGGTAGGATTCCATTTAACCTGGCCCGAAGGATCATGGCTTCTGACAGCTCCTTTTCATCTTTACCTAAGCTTGGAGTGTCATGCTCTCCCCCCACCCCTTTCTTTAAAGAGGCTGCAGATCATTTCTAAGGGGTGTGAGCTATGCAGAAACTGAGAGGGTACCACCTGCAGGGCTCCCGCCCTGTCTCCACCCCATGATAGAAGGGCACTGTGGTCTCCTTGGTACTAAGGATGCTATAAAATGTTCAGCTTCTTGAATTTGACAAGATATCTCTATTTATGACTTGACAGTGAGTTATGACAGGTAACAATCTGTATAATGCTTTCCACATATAATGAATTCCAAAGGATGGTCCCCAGGTTGTGATGTAAAAACATTTGGCTTAAAAGAACGTCCTCCTAAGAAACATGTTCCCAAACATGAGACCAAATACAAAAGAAGCCTGATCTTCATCAGATGGGGCTGGGCACTCTCCTTAAGAGACATCCTGTACTCTGTTCTCAGCCTTGGCTGCAGGCTGGACTTGCCTGGGGGACTTTCACAAAATGCTGGTTCCTGGAGCCCCTCCAGGAGAGTCTCAGTTACTTGGTTTGAGCTTGAGAATTTGGCAAAACTCCCTTGCCTGGGTGTCTCTGTTACAGCCTGACTGGATTCTTATGCCCACTGTCCAGAACAGGCGAGTGACAGCAGCTGTTACAGTAGAGAAAGAGTTTGGAGATCACAGCGCAGCTGAGCAGAAGGACAGGAGATATTTCTCCAATCCACCTCCCGAGAATTTCAGTCTAGGGTTTTTAAGGAATAATTTGGCAGGCAGGGAGCTAGGGAATGGGAGTTGCTGATTGGTTGGGGTGAAGTCATGAGGGTGTCAAAACTGTCTCCCCATGTTCAGAGCCAGTTTCTGCAAGGGGGTCTCAGAACTAGTAGAGTCAGTTCCTTGGCATGTGTCCCCCGGGTCTGGGTGACTCATGGGTGGGGTTATGGGTCCACCAGAGTGCAAAGTCTGAAAAACAACTCTGACACCATTCTTAGGTTTTATAATAGAGATCTGTATGAAATCTCATGAACTGGCTACTGATGCCAAGCAGTAAGCCATCACAAAAGTGGCTTAGTAGGACGGGAGGTGGGAGGTGGGATCCTGGAGGCTAAAGCTGCTCACACCCTGTGGCTGATCCAAACTTAGAATGTCATTGAGTAAATCTGTGTGACCTTAAGCTCGTGGTTTAAGGGAAAATATGTGTTTCGGCCTCACAGGCAACTTTCCCCTCCCCCGGTATCAGGACATGAAGCTCATCAATGGCTCTCTATCGAAGTGAATGCAGACAACACATTTTCACTTCTAACCACAGCTGTACCTTTGCAGGACTCCCGTCTCTTCCATGGCTTTTACCCTGGCCCTGTATTCCTTTTAGATAGGCGCTTTCATCTCTAGTGTGTCGAGGGTGCCACCAACACGGAATCCTTGCATAGTGGTCAGGAGCACAAAGGCTGAATCCTGGTGCCAATCCAGCTCTGACCTTCCTGGCTTTGTCATCATGTGGTGCCTCTCCTAGCCCCTGACTCCTCCTAAAATGGGTCAGTGTTCATGGAATGGCTGGTGTGATTTTTCAGCTCTTTAGAGCATGTGGTGTTGCTGACCCCAGGACCTCTGGCCTTTTCTCCATGGAGACCGTTAAGGCTTTGGAGCTGCAGTGGGACTTTTCCTGTTGATGTTTTGTTTTGGTCTAACAGAGCGGGCAGTGGAGGGGAAGACTGACCATCAGTTCCATCTACTTAGAATTGTACCCTGGTTAAGCCATAGCCTCTCCAGTTACAGTGAGAAAGCCCTGCGATCCTGTGGATTACTAAAGGTAGCCAACATCTGAGTGGACACCACAGAGGTGCCCAGAGGGGTTCACTGTACAGAATTCTCTTGTTCCAGTGGGCCATTCCCACATTGTGGAAGCTTTTTCTTTCAGGAACTATCTTTTGCACTGATACTTCTCTGGTAGGACTTCACTTGTGGTTTTGTTTTATTTTGTTTGTTTGTTTTTGGTTTTTTTTTTTGAGTTGGAGTCTCACTCTGTCGCCCAGACTGGAGTGCAGTGGCCGCTCCCGGCCACCGCAGCCTTGACTTGCTGGGCTCCAGCGATCCTTCCGCCTCAGCCTTCCGAGTAGCCAGAATTACAGGCGCGCGCTACCATGCCCGGCTAATTTTTTGATTTATTGTAGAGATGAGGTCTCGCCTGCCCAGGCGAGTCTCGAACCCGCGGGCTCAGGCAATCCATTCACCTCAGCCTCCCAAAGGCGTGGGATTACAGGCTGAGCCACCGAGCCCAGCTTCTTTTTTTTTTTGAGTTGGAGTCTCACGCTGTCACCCAGACTGGAGTGCAGTGGCCGCTCCCGGCTACTGCAGCCTCAACCTGCTGGGCTCCGGAGATTCTTCGGCCTCAAGCCTTCCAAGTAGCTGGAACTATGGGCATGCGCCACAACGCCCAGATAATTTTTGATTTATTGTAGAGATGAGGTCTCACCAAGTTGCCCAGGTGGGTCTCGAGCCCGCGGGCTCAGGCTGTCCGCTCACCTCAGCCTCCCAAACCGCTGGGATTACAGGCTGAGCCACTGAGCCTGGCCACTTGTGTTTTCATGCCTAACTCATTTTCATCCATTTTCCCTGCAAGTCGAGTATCTCAGTTTTTTCTTGGAAGGGAATAAGTCAGGTTCTGTTGATTGCAAAGGAAGGAAAATACCATTCTGGCAGAATCTTTGTTTGACCAAGTCAAGTGACTGACAGAAAGTCACAGTAGTGTTAGTTGTGTTTCTTGGTGGCTGTGCCCTAGGTCCCTGTTGTTGCACCGCAGCCAGTGCAGAAGGGGAAATGGATCAAGATAATAGCCCATCCTGAGATAACTCCCCAGACTTCAGGCCTCCTAACCTGACCCCATCCTCACAAGGGGCAAACCCCCTGCATTTCCTTAGCAGAAAGCCACATCCTGGCTAATTGTACTTAAGATGTTTACTATTCTTGAATTTATTTTCTCAGTTAATTGTCTAAGAAGAAAAGTAATGAAAATGCTCCCCTGCAGCCGCCCTTGACTTCTGTCTCGGGTCCTCTGTAAGTTATGCACAGCCCTGTCGCTTGCCCTCATCACCCTTCTGTAACTGGCATCTGGTTCATTATCGGGACACTTGCCTATGACCTTGGAGGCCTGTGCTTGTTTTTACCAGAATTATATTCTTGAATTATGGATATGTCACCACTAGGAAGCAGATTTTTTCATTACGTGTCATCTTCAATACTAGTGCAGTCCAAGTACTGGAGAGTAATGAACTTAAGATTTATCTGCAGAAAGATTTTCTTCTAAGGATGTTGGTTATGTAATCATGTCAGTCATTTTTAAAGAACTTAGCATAGAGGAATAAAGAGACAAATCTTGAGGGGTTATGCTTGTTATGGCAATCAATGTGGCTAACCTTTATTATTTGTGGTTTTCTTCTGTCCTCTTCTCTGTGGAGTAATTAACTGTAAGTCTTGATCCCCAAATTTTAGCAACACAATGGCTCATGGAAATCCATTTAACCTTTGAAAACCAAAAGATACTACGTGAAGATGGATTTCCATTCTGCATCTGAGAGGCCACTCAAGATATAGTTTCAGACTTAGCTTTTTAGTAGACAAAGAAAAGGCACATCAAACCACATGGTGGCTAAGGCATTACTCAGCACAGCCTGTGGTCTCTGTGCTGAGTCGTCTCTGGCTGACCATGTGCACATTGGCCCAGCCTTCAAAACTCCTGCAGCTGTGCTGCACAGACACAAAGCTTCGAGTCTCTGTGTGGCTGTGCTCAGCCATCTACACTATGCTCAACCCCCCACAGGGGTGTGTGCAGAAGCCTGTAGCCCTTGTGGGCTTCATGGTCAATGCACTGTCCCTATGCCCTTCCACCACACACACACAATGGTTTCCTAAGGTACATTTACATTGTATACTCATCTCCATAGTGCCTGAAACAATTGCCTTTCTGTTTATTTTAACCTTATTTTATTTTGTAGTATCATCTAAATATAATATAATGTCATAACAGGGTTGTTATTATAGGAGAAGAGATCCCAAAAGGCAGGAATTTATTTATTGAAAAGCCACATATTTATTTTTACATGTGTACACTTTAGTCACCTTCCAAGGACTCTCCGTTTGATGCAATATACCTATCGAGATGCTTTTTCCACGGCTCAGAACAGTTTTTGAACTCATTCATTTCGATGCCTTTTAGTGTTCCTGCCGTTTTTTGTTTCACTTCTTCCACATCGGCAAAACGTTTCCCTTTTAAGGGTTCTTTCACCCAGGGAAACAAACAAAAAGTCACTCAGGACAAGTGAATAGTGAGAGTGGGGCAGAGGGATCATGCCATTTTGGGTCAAAAACTGCTGAACACTCAGTGCAGTGTGAGCAGTGTTGTCATGGTGGGAGAACCAGGGACCTGTTTGCCACAACTTGGGATGTTTCTTCCGCAAATAGTGTTACAACCTTCTCAAAATTTTCAGATAAAAATTTTGGTTGACCATCTGATCCAGAGGAAAAATTCTGAGTGTACGACAAGGGGCCGGGGCTCCAAAAGACAATTCTGAGGTTTTGGGGG
Organism: Carlito syrichta; assembly: GCF_000164805.1. NCBI lineage: Eukaryota > Metazoa > Chordata > Mammalia > Primates > Tarsiidae > Carlito > Carlito syrichta. Next base: position 708,200 of record NW_007247233.1, on the reverse strand, counting down.
GTCCCCTCGTAATATGATATGATACATGTTTCAGTCCATTCAGGCTGCAACAACAGAACACCGTGGGTTGGCTAGCCTGTAAACAAATTTACTTCTCACAGTTCTGGAGGCCAGATGTTCAAGGTCAAGGTTCCATCAGATGGCTTGTAGAGCGCCATCTTCTCCCTGTGTCCTCACATGGCAGAAAAGGCTGAGAGTGCTCTCTGCGGCCTCTTTTATAAGGGCTCTAATCCCATTGGTGAGGCTCCCCCCTCAGGACCTAATCACCTCACAAAGGCCACACCTCCGGGTGCCATCACCTTGGGAATTAGGTTTCAACATTGAATTTGGGGGCACATACACAGTCAGTCGATAGCATTTCACACCTCATTCCCTCAAAATTCATGTTTTCCTCACATGCAAAATATATTCACTCCATCCCAACAGCCCCAGCTTCATGACAGCCTCACTCAAAACTTTAAAGTCCAATGTTTCATCCAAATCAATATCGATTAGAGTCAAGGTATGATTCATCTTGATGCAAGTTACCTTCCTGCTCTGAACCTGAGAAATCAAACAAGTTACGTGCTTCAAGAATGCTATGGAGGGACAAGCATGGGACAGACACTGTCATTCCAAAGGGGAGAAATAGGAAAGAAGAAAGGAGTGATGGGTCCCAAGTAAGTCCAAAACCCAACAGGGCAGATAATATCAAACCTTAAGCCTCCAGAATAGCCCTCTTCAACTCGATTCTTTGCCTTCCAGACCCACTGGGGCAGGGGCCCCACCTCTGG
>NW_007247233.1:700422-707399 GCF_000164805.1 Carlito syrichta | reverse complement strand
TCTAGCAGCAATCAGGACCACTCAGGGATTCTCTAAGATGAGTGGGACTTTGTCTACAGCTCTCCTCTTTCCTTCCTGACCCTTCACCAGAATCACAGGTGAAGTTCCCTTCACAATAGGGCAGGCTGTTTCTAGCATGCGCCTCAAAACTCACCCAGCCTCTACCCCTTACCTAATTCCAAAGCCACTTTCACATGTTTAGGTAGTTGCTATGGCAGCACCCCAGTTCTCAGCACCAAATTCTGTATTAGTCAGGATTCTTTAGAATAACAGAACCAAGAGGATGGATACATATCCCTTTGAGAGAAAGAGGCTTATTTATAGGAATTGGCACAATGGAGGCTGATAAGTCCCATGAGCTGCCATCTGCACACTAGAGTCTGAGAGAGCTGGCGGTGTAGTTCAGTTCAAGGCCCAAGGCTGAGAATCAGGAGATGGTGTAAGTCCCAGTCTGAATTCAAAGGCCTGAGTACATGGTAGTGGGGTAAGGGAAGCAATATCATAAGTCCCAGTCCAAGCTGTGGTCCAAGTCCTGGTCCGAAGGCCCAAGAACCTGAAGCACTGCTATCCAAGGGCAGGAAAAGATGAATGTGCCAGCTCAACAGGGAATAGATCCCCCACCTGCTGCTTCTTTCTTCTATCCAGGCCCTCAACTGATTGGACAGTACCCTTCCACACTGGGTAGGGTGCTCTTACTCGTCTACGCATTCCAATGGTAATCTCTTCCAGGACATTCTCAAAGACCTAACCAAAAATCATGCTACACTGTTTATCTGGGCATCCCCTAGCTCAGTCAAGTTGACACATAAAATTAACCATCACTTATTGTAGAGATGAGGTCTCACCAAGTTGCCCAGGCTGGTCTTGAACCCCTGGACTCAGGCAATCCTCTCACCTTGGCCTCCCAAAGTGCTGGGATTACAGGTTTGAGCCACCGTACCTGGCCTAATCCATGCTAACTCTTAATGCACTGGTTTGAGGTACTCTGTTAGCTACAAGAGGAGAAATAAAGGTTATCTGGTCAGGTTCCTAGCTAAGACACTTTCTTTTTTGAGGGGAAAAAAATAGGGAAAATTTGTATGTGTGTCATTCCCAACAGGCAGTTATCTCTCATGGGTCCCTGCATTACTCTTTCTGTTAACTTGGCTAAATCTCCTAAAACCAGAAAAAATGAATAAACAATGCCCACTAGTTCAACTAGTCTCTTTCCTACATGTAGTAAACCCATTCCTTAAGATACTTTTCATCCTAGAATGTAAATGTCTCCATTTAACTACGCGCTTCCTCCTACCTCTTTTCCAAAAAAAAAACAGAGGCAAGATATGTTATAAAATGGATTCTAGAACCCCAAATAAGCTGCCTTGTACATTGCTGGGTTAGTTTCTCCATCTGTGACGTGGAAATAAATACTATGTTTACTCTTCATCTGTTTTTATTTTTAAATTTTTTGAATTTTTCTTGCATGCTATTTGACCTTAATGTATCACATGAAATATAAGGAATAAATATTAGTAACCAAAAAAAAAAAATTAACCATCACAGTATGATATATAGAGAACTATACATGGGCTTTATATTGATGGACATCATTTAAAAATCAGAATACCACAGACATCAATGTACAGTAACCTTGAAGAGAGGGTTTCCAAAAGAGGAGGCATGCTGGGGTGACAAGACCTGCTGTCCAGGGGCCCGTCTCAGTCTGGGCCTGCTTTCCTGGGATAAGGGACATAGTACAAGAACCCTGGTCAGGCGCACCTGATGAAGTTTTCACCAGGAGGAAGTAGCCCGAGTCTAGAGTGTGCCAGAGCCCACAGGTCCACGGCAGCTGCCCTGTTGCTTGTGTGATTTGTGACTGAGAAGTGCTCCTTACTGAGTTTGACTTTATTTGATGCTAGCAGGCAGCAGAGAGAGAGAGGCTGCTTAATCATCCTAGGAGAGACAGCGCCCCCCATCCCACTGTGGATGGAACCTCTCTGCCTGTGACCTCCCTGCTGAGCCTGCATTTGGGATCATGTGTCTCCTCCTGTGTTCCCTCTGCTTTTGCACTGAGAAAAGCCTTTCTGAATCCACAACTTAAAAACGCGCTTTCCTCCTTCAGGGTCTTTATCTCACTGGTATCTTCTGTACCTCTTGAACGAATGGATTTCTGGTTTTGCTTCTATTAACTCCTGAAACTCTTTCTCTGCTCATGCTGGCTGTAGTCATTGGAACCCATAACTGGGGAGAGGCAGGAAGTGGGGGATGCTTCATACTGTCTGTGAGTGTTTTTTTTTTCCCCCACTCCCATCTCTACCACTCCACCCCCCGCCCACCCCCACAGAGCTAGGATGGCAGCTACAAGAACTCTGTCTGGGGTCTCCTGTATCTCTTACCCCAGGGGAATTCACTTACATCAAGGGAGCATCCAGATGACCTCTTGCAGACACTGGCAGGAAGCTCTGCCTTCCAGGACATTCCCTCTGGTGCATAACTGAGTTGTGTTTAATAAAACAAGCTCTTATTTTTATCTGCATCAAAAACAATCTTTTCAAGAATGAGTAGATGAAATGCTTTACTGAAGACTACTAAAACATCTAGAGTCCCACCAAAGCGATCACCCAGGGACGCCTACTTCTCTGACCTTTGTTCACCCACATTACATCAGTTTGTCTCACGTGGCTATAAAGAAATGCCTGAGGCTTGGTAACATAAAGAAAAAGGGTTTATGTGGGTCTCAGTTCTGTAGGGCGTGATCATCTGCTGGGCTTCTGGGGCGCCTCAAGAAGCCTCCATTCGTAGCAGAAAGCAAGGGGCACAGCATGTCACACCATGTGAGCAGACATGGGGCGGGGAGGTGCCAGGCTCTTCTAAACACCTGACTTTCACATGAACTCATGGAGCGAGAACTCGCTCTTAACCATGAAGACAGCACCACTCCACTCACAAGGGATCCACCCCATAACCCAATCACCTCCAGCCAGGCCCCACCTCCAACATGGGGGTCACATGTCAATGTGAAGATTTGGAGAGGACAGCTTCTAAACCGTGTCACACCTCATCACAGACCCAGCTACTGGCATCTCCCCAGAGCTGAGCATGGTTGTGGTGTGGTCCCTGAGGGACCGGCCATGGCCCCCACAGGTCCCCGCTGGCTTCTGCTGCCCTCATGCTAGAAGTCTCAGGCACCTGCTGCCGCCAAACATGCTTCTTTTCCGTTTCTTGATCCAGTTCTCTCCATGCTCTCCTGGTCTTCCCATTGCTGATCGCGGTGTGCTGCATTCTCTCTCCCTCCTCCTCAGGACAGTGGGCCTCCTGCCAAGGTCCTCACCCTGGTCCTCCTCTCCTCCTTCACATCCCTGGGTGGTCCTCAAGCAATCTTGGCTCCCACGATGGGGCAGGGCCTTGCATCTGTATGTCCAACAAAGCTCCAGACCCGTATCCCTTCTTGACACCTGTATGTGCCCAGCCTTGGATATGCCATGGCTGCAGGTAGCCTCTTCCTCCCGGGACTTTCCTTCCTGGGTAATTTCTCCAGGAATCACACAAGCCAGAGGGCTCGAATGAGGTGACTCACTCCTCCGTCTTCCCAGCGCTGGACAGTCCAGAGGTCTCAGCTCTGCCTCCTCTGGGCTAGCACCACTCTCTCCAGAGCTGGGTGGCAGATCCTCCTCACCTGACCCCATCCACTGTGCAGTCACGTTCTCCACATGACCCCTTAAGCCCAAGCCAGGCCCTGAGTGCACACTGTGTGGACATCCTCTCACCTCCCCTTCCTGGTCTTGCAGTTCCACAGGCCCCATGTCCCTGATGGCCTCCCTGCTGTGTCCCTGCAGCTCTGCAGGCCAGCCCACCCACCATCATGGATAGAACCTCAGTGGGGCTGTCTCTCGGCCAGCATCCCCCTGCCCAGTGCCTAGAGCCTTCCAGATCTCTCCAAAGCTGAACTCTTCTTCTGTGAAAACCTCCCAGGCCTGTCCCAGGACATACAGAACTGCCACCCCCTGGTAGCCCCACTGGACTCTCACTTCCTGTGGGGATAGCCTGCCACTGCTGGTTCCAAAGGCACAGCACAAAGAAGACAAAGAAATTGTGATGAAAGAGAAATGACCCAGGGAAGACAGGCGGGAGGAGGGAATCTGAGGCCAAGCAGCCAGAGCTGTGACCTCGCCATCCCAGCCATCTCAGAACGGATGTGGGGACCCATCCCACCACGGCTATGCCATCCATGTCTCCTTAGAACCACTCTGACCTGTTTTCCAGCTCATCTGCATCAAAGAGAAGAGCTGTCCTGACCACAGTTCAGCCTCCAGATCACCAAGATATGAATTCACGAGTGCTGAGCGGCACTGGTACAAGACTGAATCCTGAGCACGGCCCTCAGAAAACGATCACACTCGGTGCCCCCATCAGAGAGGAAGAATCTTCAGACTCAGAGGTTGTCACTCCAGAGACAGAATCATAGCCAGGGATATGAGATCACATTAAATAAAGGCGCCTGGTGCCATCTTATTGTCTAAGTGTAGTGCCCCGTGCTAATCACCTGGGTGACCGTTCCCATCCTGACCCCTTCACATTCCAGCCTTCTCACCTGAAACTTTTTGTTTCTCCTTCATCCTTCCAAGTCATCTGCTGTTGGCTGCGATGACAGTGACCACATGCTGGTTGAGTGACCACACACTGGCAAAGTGACCACATGCAGACTGAGTGACACACACAAGCCAAGTGACCGCATGCAGGCTGAGTGACCACACACAGGCTAAGTGACTGTATGCAGGCCAAGTGACCACATGCTGGCCAAGTGACCACACTCAGGCCGAGTGACACAGGCCAAGTGATTGCACACTGGCTGAGTGACTGCACACTGGTTGAGTAACCACACAGTCAGAGTGACTGCATGCAGGGCGAGTGACCTCACACAGGCCGAGTGACCCCATGCAGACCAAGTGACTACATGCGGGCTGGGCACACACCAGGCGTTCACCCAGTGTAGGGGTGCAGGCATGGGTCTGCACCCCCTCGGCCACCAGCCGCTGTCCAACTTTGAGCAACACTTTAATCAGCGGTGAGCCTGTTTCCTCTTGTATAAAATAGTGGCGTGGAATTTCTCACTCTCCAAGGCCCATGGAGCAATACAATTCTGATTCAATTCATTTGGGCAGAAGGAAGCCCTCCCATGTGTCCCACTGGGCGTCAATGATGAGCCCTGGTGTTTGGGTCTCGGTGAGTTAGGAACTGCCAGGGGCATCAGGGAGGCAGGTGCTGAGGCTCAGGAGACCTGCCAGGGCACCCCGCTCTGCCTGCAGCACTGTGTCCTGGGCACCTGCTATCCATCTAAGTTTTCAGGGATGCCACAGACCACTGTCATGATGGAGGCTGGTGGCAATGAGGAGGAGCAGCTCTTGGGACACGGGCGAACAGGGCAGTGGAACAGGAAGATCAGAGAAAATCCAGGAATCTAAGCACATGATGGTGCCACCACCAATGAACCCCTGGAGCATTGCACGCACATAGTCGTACATGGGTCTCAGGACGGCCCTGTGAGATAGGTGGCATCCTGTCCCTTGTTCTGTAAGAGGAAACCAGAGCCAAGAGCAGCCCAGGATGATGCTGATAGCAAGGGCAGAACTGGGGTGGGACCAGGGAGTGGGTCAGGGTGTGGAGCCAGGGTGTGGGGTCAGGGTGTATGCTTAGGATGTAGGGTCAGGGTTTAGGCTCAGAGTGTGGGGCCAGGTGTAGGGTTAGAGTATATGGGGCCAGGGTTTAGGGTTAGGGTATAGGTTAGGGTGTGGCACCAGGTGTAGGGTTAGGGTATAGGACAAGGGTGTAGGATTGGGGTATGGGGTCAGGGTGTAGGGCCAGGTATAGGGTTAGGGTGTCAGGCCAGGCTGGCAGCTCTGCTGTCACCACCCAAGCTCCAGGAACATCATCACAGACCGATTCGTAAAGCAGAGTTGTCCTGGTCCAGAAGAAAAAGGAATGAGGATGCACTCCTTCTTTTACTTGTGATAAAACATCATATTTATCAGTTTAACTCTTTGTAAGTGCACAAAGAGTTAAACTTGGCCTACATACAGCACAATGTTGTACAACCATCACCAATTTTACATGCACAGCCTTTCCATCATTCCCAATAGAAACTCTAAACCATTAAGCAATAACTTCTTGTCCCCTCTTCCAGCCCCTGGAAACTACTATTCATCTTTCTGTCTCTGTGAATTTGCCTATTATAGGAACTTCTTATACGTGGAACCATAATGTGGTTGCCCTTTTGTGTCTGGCTTATTTTATTGAACATAATGTCCTCAAGTTTCATCCCTATTATGTGTCAGAATTTTACTCTTTTAAAAATCTGTATATATTTCATTGCATGTATGTGTGTGTGTGTGTGTGTGTGTGTACACACACACACGTCATCACATGTTGTTTCTCCATTCATTTACTGAGGGACACATGAGTTCCTTCTTTCTTGGGCATTGTGAATAATGCTGCTGTGAATAGCGTGGACAGATAAGTTCTTTTGAATAGGTATCCTAGGAGTGGAATTGCTGGGCTGTGTGGTCATTCTGTGTTTAACCTTTTGGGGAGCTACTGGACTGTTTTCCAAAGTGGCCACATCATGTTGCATTCTCCCCAGCAATGTGAGAGGGTTCTTGTTTTTCCATATCCTCCCTGACATTTGTTTTTTTTTCTTTCTTATTATTCTTACTATAGCATTCTTGAGGAAGGACTTCTTAAATAAAACTTTGGCAGTACATATGACACATCCTAAGCATTAATGAATTCAACTCCCTGGCCCATGATACCATACTCATCATATTTGTCCCAATAGAAATGTTTGAAGAAAATTTTCACCGTCACTCTCATGGGACTCTGTGAGGTCACTATGGTACTGGCCTGTATGTACCAATTTGCTTTTGGGTATCTTAAAGTTGCTCTTATTCTTAAGTGGTGATCTTTCTTTGTTCTATTTTTTTTTTTTTTTTTTTTTTCCTGAA